>NC_135758.1:12089421-12211921 GCF_052425735.1 Oculina patagonica
ATGATGATGATGACAAAAATGATGATGATGATGATGATGATGATGATGATGATACTAATAATTTAAAAGTGATAATTTATGAGCCGAGAAGTGAAAGTGAATGAAACTGATAATAAAATTTACCTTAATTTGGGCCTCTTAAACTTAAACATCGAAATTTGAGAGCCCTTAACGCACACGCATGAGCCTGCTAATAGGCTTCCTCTTCGGTAACAACACAAGCGCGCCGAGCGATGCGAACCTGTGAGGAGAGAGCCTGAGCTAAGCATATCGGCCATCGCTTGGAAGATGTGTCACACTTTCAAATATAAAACTTTTTGAGCTTAGTTACACTTGCGTAAAAACGATCTCGAATTTCGTTGTCTAAGTATTGTTGTTTAAGTCGCCGTTCGCGTAAAATAAAAAATCTGGCTGCACTTACAGTAAATGTTTTAGAAATAATTCCACTAGACCTAAGTTCTGACCAAGTTAAGAAGTTTTTTTTGTTTTTTTTTTCAAATTTCACACCTCTAGTAGCCTGCAAACACAGACGTATTTTCGGCTGTCGGGAAATACGTCTGTGTTGGCAGGCTACACGTCACGGAGATATTTTCGGAATCCCACTCTAGTCTCATAGAAAGGAATCAATTTTTATCACAACTTACCGCCCTGTTTGGGATCACGATACTTGTTTTAGCATTAAATCTACCTCCATTCGAAGGGCATCGTTGCAAGGTAAGCATTCCCTTCAGCTGATTGCAATTCAAGTTCCGTTGGCTCAGGCTAAACGGAAAAAGCAAAATAACGTGCTATTAACATATAATTTGCCAATGAGCGCGCGAAAATTTATGCAGTTATTGTAAAGCTCGGTATCAAAGGCTAGTTAAACGATCAAGAGGATATTGAAATTGTTAATTGCATTTAATTGACTATCCTGTTGTTTTTATATGAGCTTTACTTGTTTTAAAATCGATAAATTGTGACTTTAAATTTTGCAGTAACATGTTTGTTACCCAAATATACTTTCTTCAAAATTTTTCATGCAAAAAAATTTTTTCTATTAAGGTAATCTTTTTCGGACAATATTTTTGTCAGACATTTTTATCACTGAAACATTTCATTGTTTAAGTATAAGTAAAAAAGTTTGAACTCGGCTGAAGCTGTAAAACTTACCGCGTAAAACGGCGAGATCCTGGTGTCTGCACGAAGACCTCAAGTCTGAAGTTCGCTGCGGGTAATCTCCCATCAAACCTGGCCCTCAACGTAACTCTTTGATTTCGTCTGAACGTCGCAGAGCGTGAGGGGGCGATTAGGCTTCTGAACTTTACAGACCCACCTATAAGAGAAGACAAATGATTTGAAACTTAGAATCGCAAAGCTTCGTTATGGATGGTGTAGCATCTTGAAAAAATTCAATGCCAGTTGTTTCAAGTTTTTAGTTCGTCATACATGTTTTAAACTCTTTTCGCAGACTGATGACGCTCGTTTTTTCTTTATCAGGTAATAAAATAATTGTTATTTGATGCCTAAGAACGAGTTTTGAAAAAATAGAGAGAAAGTAGAGAGGGGCATCGTAGTTTCCGGTATTGCTAAGTAAAACTGGCAATCGGTAATTGATCCGTAAAACTGGTAAGTCAAAACTGATGCGTTTCATTTTCCATCGTCACCAAATTCCTCCATGATGGCTTCCCTAATGATTTTTTGTTTATATCTGGCGGAGTACTTTTCTACAAAATAAAGCAATTGTTGCTCGAGATTCTATGTTAAGGTATAATTCTTAGTTTAACACTTTGTCGCACTAAAAGAATACAGTACGCTTTTGACATTGGTAATGAGCAAACCGTTCAAAACATCGGCCGTTTTAAACAATTCGGGCTGAATTGAGTTGAACTTTTGGGTTACTGCAAGAAGAAACAGTTTTGCTATCCGAACACGTTGAAAACTGATAAAAAACAAGCAACTTGATTCTTGATAAGCATCGCCGTTGTTGTCATTGACATCACTAAAATACAGAACTCGGATAAAGGCTTCTTTGTCTTTAGTTTTATATACAGTTATGCTTAACAGATTTTTGAACAGCTCAAATTTATATTTGTGTCGTAGGAAACCAAAAATAATGGTCCATTTGTATTAGCAATTGCTATTTTAGAGCACTAAAACTGTTTAAAAGCGCGTTTGGCTGCGGATGGCTATGATGGAAATGGATTGCAATTTGAAAACGTTAGCCAACGTTTTCAAGTTGTTTCCGCGCGCCTTCAAAAAAAGTCGATAATTAAAACCGAAGTTTAATTTTTACTCCCAAATAAAGGTTATATCTTCCGTCTTTTAGACTAAAAAAATGCGAAATCCTGGTGACATAGTCCCTTTAATATATAAAAATATTGCATTGAAGAAGGAAAGAAAAAAGCTCTTAATACTTACCACAGTTTTCCACATCCAAGGCATCGACTGCAAAAGCGAGAATCACGACAGCAAAGATAAATTTGAAGGCCATGATAGCTTTGTTGCTAAAAAACAAAGTTGAACGATTTGCTGCAGGTAGGCAGCTATTTAACCTTTCCGTGCGATGATTTATAAGAGAAATACAAATATGGATATATTGAATGCACGGGTAAATATTGTTCAACAGTTGGTCTTATTCGCTGCACTTTCCACCTGAAAAAATATGTTGAACACATATTTACCCCCACGAACAAAACACCAAGTGCCTTTTTGCAATCACACCTTAAACTTTCTTTTAACGTTATGTAAATATAAAAGTGAAAAAGAAGTATCATTTACATTGCGGAATTGGGTAGTTTAGGCTCTTTCAACAATAATACTGTCTTGTTAGTAAATCCAGGAAAAGAATTTCTAGGCTCATAACATTTCAGAGCTTTATTTTTATTCCAAAAAGTATCATAAGAGGTTGTCGTGAGATAACATCGTTTCTGTGTATGCAATATACGTCTCCCTTGCCAAATCAACTTGGCAATTTTATAAACCAATAATAAGCATTGACTTATTCTTCCTTAAAATCGAAGCCAGTTGTGAAAATACTCTCCTACGACTGGTATTGCCACAGCTGTTCCGATTGAATTTCTTCTAACCTTTCTAGAGTGTTTTGTAGGCAAGAGTGTTCGCGGGCAGTTGTGGAAATATTCGCCTACGACTGGTATGGCACAGCTGTTCCGATTTAATCTTCTTCTAAACGTTCTAGAGTGTTTAATTTACAGTTAGTGTGAGATGAAAACTCTATGAAATGTTCATTGTCTAGGGGATTTTCATGATTCTCCGCGATTTGTATTTGTGTATAGGAAAATTGTTGAAAAGACTACCGGGAACTTTAGGCCCATTGTAAACATTTCAGTAAGTTTTTTTGGGGGAAACATCGACGGAGCAGAGAGATGTATTGTGCAAAAGAAGTTTTGCTAGGCTTTTCACATCTTATTTTAATGACTTTTAACTGATGAGAAAGAACAAATATCTTTGATTTACAATAAATACGAAATGTCATTGCCTAAATAGTTCTTCAAGGAACGGCGACAAAATACAAAATAATTGTTAACGTACTTGTTTCACTTTGCCTATTCAGTGAAGGTTGCTCCGACTTATTAACGAGCTGCGCGTATCAGCGTATAAAACAGCGAAAAAATAATTGCTTTTTGAGAGAAAATGGCGATTTGAATTTACATTTGTTTGTTTTAGTCCCAAGAGTTTATACGCCCCTAGGCTTGCAAAAGAACTAAGAAGGACAATGCCCGAGGCCCCGTCCACAAAAAACCAAATAAATTTGAAAACGCATCTTTCTTTTGTGGTTTGGCCAACCGTGAACGGTTGGCCAACAAAACGGATTTTTGTAAACGGACCCCAAAGCGAAGAAATTTGAAAACGCCAGCTAGGTGGTGGAGCTTTTCGAAAACGCTGACGTTAATTAAATGGTCATGTGATTTATGTCAACATGATACATTTGAATATAAATCGTAGAGAAACATGTTTAGTTAAGCTTTTTGTACCGATGGTCGTACCGTTACAGTTTGACCACGCTCGAATATAAAAATAAAGTTTTCTATTTCCTGGACTTCTGCGTCTTGTCCGAAACAATGTGTATTTATTAAAAAAAAAATTTCTTGTAAAGCTGTTCAATTTATCCCTGCACTAAAACCAAACAGAATACACTACCGACCTGAAAGATAGAATTTCGGAATTATTCTTGGGTTAAGCTAAAGTTTTTTGTTTTTTTTTTAAGGTCCAAACATTAGCATTTTGGGACGCGAAAGTGTAAAGTTAAGATCACTTTAATTGTTTCCAGCACTTTCCAGCGATTATACGCTGGCGGGAAGAGGATTTGGTTTATTATCTTCTCTATATCGTCATTGATGCACGTGCAGTGAACATTAACCGTTTTCCTTTACATCTTAACGCGCGAGTTGCCGCGTGGCCAAGCGTGGGAATTTGAATAAATATTCATTGCATCAAGGGTGCAATAGACAAGGAACAAGATAAACAAACTCCTCCTCCGCGGAAGGAAATATGACAGCCGAAGCTTTTGGTGTAGTTTTCTGACGCTTAGAATAGTCTCTGCCCTCGATGACTCTGCAATACAAAGCAAAACCATTATTTTTGTTGCTAACACAACGTGTAAAGAAAAGCGTGTAAAGAAAAGCATTTTGGGAATATCCTGTTAAATATGAATTGGGCGCTTTGAACAATAAATATGCGAAGTCGCAGCCAAAAGTAACAACCGAGTGCTACAGAGGGGACTGGGCACTAGTAGTTTAAACGGCGGTTTTCTCAACATCTGCACATTTGAACCCACCTTAAAATTTTAGTAATTAGAAATTGGCTATGATCAAGCATTCATACAAAATAGAACAAAAATATTTAACAGATTCCCTACCCTACCCTCTCTCTCTTCTAATCTGGCTGGGGGGCAGTTAGTTTAGGCAGTAACAAATTTCGAGAAAGTGAAATTACAAGTTGGCTCTGAGGTTTAGGGGAGTAAAACAAAAGAGCCTTTAAGCTATTTATATTCTTTTATTTCACTACGCTTCGGAGACAAGTAAGATTTCAATACGTCGCAAAGCGTGACGCCATTCAAGCTTCATAAATTACTATTTACATTGTATGTTTCCCCTCATCGTTTAGAACAATGACTGGTACCTGAAAGTGGAAATCAAGTGGAAATTTACAGTGATGGAGGTGTCATGTTAAGCGCCAACAACAAGGAAATTTTGCTGGATGTCGAGTCAGCTTATAACTTAATCGTTCGGTCAATCCTATTTAGAGCAAGGAAATTTGAGTCCCTAAGCCTGCACCATTACAATTATATTCAACACTTAAAAATGATGAAAAAAGGAGAGGTTTTTTAATCATTTTCAAGTTAGGGCGTCTCCTTTTTTTTTTTCTCCGTTTACCGTCGTCCGGCCGACCCATACTTTAGCATGGATGCTGGCAGATCGCAAAGAAGCGTTGGTGGCTAATCTTTTTTTTCGCTATTCTCAGCTAATTTTAACCACGACATCGATCTTTTCTTCCACCATTGCCGCTATGTTGATTTAACAAAAACGTTTCGTTGTTTCCATTCTCCACGGATAGATTGTCCCTGATTTAAAGATTTTTTTTTTAATCCAACCGACCGACCCAAAATTACGCATTCGACGGTAAACGAAACTAAAAAAAGGGATCCGCCATGTTTAGCGATGGTAAATTAATTTCTTTACCAATATTTGTATACGTAGCTTAGCTCTCTTACCTTTAGCAGTGATTTCATTTATTTTACTTCACTGGGTCGCAAACAGGATAAGGGCTCTTAAATTTGCCAGAAAAACAAAACAAGATCCAAGATAAAATTCTGATCCGAATTCCAACGCTTCATTGTGCCATTTTAGGGCTCCAAATGTAATACAAGGGAGCCCATCACTAAACACAAGGTTTAATACGAAGTACAATGCCTTTGCACGTACGTTATAGACTTTCGTAAATTTTGTTCCGTCCTCTACAGAAAAGCAACGTAAAATAATGTATTTCTGCCAATGATCAAGATCATGAATCACGACATCAATTATTTCATACTTCTTTGCGTAACTGACCGCTTTTTGTGACTCAGTGTATTGCTTAAACACTAGGCCAACCACACTACGAAACAGTAGTTGTGAATCCATCTTGAAAAAGGAAAATAGCGCTGTGTTTAGAACTTAAACAGTTAAAATCTCATTCAATTTCACCTCTCAGCAGTATGAAACTTTAAGTTTAATTATCTTTAAAAAGATAGTTAGGTGAACAACGGAGTGCAACAGGACAATTTTTTTATTTTTATTTTTTTTGCTGAGAACGAAGTCAATATTTTTCTTCGAAATCATACCGATGCAGCATGAAAACAAAACATAATGGTTAGTTTTGCTTTATTGTTTCTTTGTTTATTTGCTTGTTTGATCGTAATGTTTGTTTGTTTGTTTTTTGTTTGTTTTTTCCTTTTCTGCCTGTTTGCACGTTTGCTTGTTTACTTTTGTTGTTTTTTATCTTCATTCCAACTTGAAGCTTAGAGCTGTCTCAAAACCACATTGTTACACTTCAGGGGCTTCACCTACATGTCAAGCTACTTATTACGTAGCTACGTCTTGTTTTAAAGCTTTAATTTCTTGATGTTGCAAAATTCTCACACTTGAAACACAACATTAAACAAGAAAAAAGAATGAAAAAGGCGATAATCGTTAATAATTTTGTTATTTAACTTTTCTCGACATTATTCTTTTCAGGCAGAGGCAATGCTGTTTTGTTGTTGTTTGCTTGTTTGTTTGTTTGTTTTTCTTTCTTTTTTCCTTTCATGCTAATATTTCCTTACTCCATTCAGGATAAAAATGACGATATTATAAGCTTTCATTGTCAACAGTTTATTGTAGAGGGTGAGAATAAAAGTCACTCGTAGCTCTATGATCTAATCTTCTTTGATCTTCTACTTTAAATATGCAGGTAATAAACTGATTTTTTACAAGCAGGTCTGGCCAAAAATCGTCATTTTTAACATTTCTCTTTATTTTTTCCAGTTTTTTGAAACAGAATTGAACAATTTGTGTATTTTTACATTCCATAAGCATTCTGGCTTGATTTTGCATCAATTTCCATTATTTTGTTGCTTTCTAAGAAAATGGTGAAATCCAAGATGGTGGATCCAAAATGGCGGCTGTAATGACGTCACAGCCAACAAAAATTATGTCATCTTGTAGAGTAAGCGACGGGCTTTCTACTCAGTGCAAAATAATTTCGCTGCGCCTTAATAGAACGAAAACTCCGGGAGGAGTTCCTTCCACCCCTTCCCCCCCTTGTACGATGGTGGGGGTATGAATTTGCTTGTACGTCCGAGGGTTAAAAACTGGTTTATGACTTTCATCATGAAACCCCACAATGCTATCTGCTTCATCCTTAGACTGTGGCGCCATCCACTCTAAAGTGTTTTATTTTCAAGGCACATCCTTTTTGATAGGGTTAGGTGTTATTGTCAACACAGAATAATTTCTCCCGGTGTAAATCCCGTATTCAAGAAGCGTTTGTGGATCGGTAGCCATTCTTAACTGAAGTACTAAATGCGGGCCGGGTGTTGCATGCATAGAAATTAAATACTATAGTCTTGTACACATCCTTATGCATACAAACTATTACTCATAGATATCACATGCACAAGCAAGAAGTCTAAAGTCTTTCATTCAACATTTTATTATCTTTCTTTCTTCATATCTTTACAAGAAGCTTTTTAACTTCTTATTTCCACTTCCACTTCCAAGCATGAAACACGTTTGTTGCTTCCTCTATCTCTCACATCACCTCTAATCTTGTATTTTCCCTGAAACATAAAACATATACCCGTAAAATTCCCAAAGAAACGATAATCACATGCTTGAAACAACAGGCGAAAGTCTGTTTTCGGTCATATAGGCTAAAGACGCACACAAAAGCTGCAATTAAAAATATATTTCAAAGAGGCTTTGTACGTCGCAGTATTTTTTTTTCAAGGTTGTTGTTCGTAATTTGTTTCCATCATCATAATCATTATTTTTATCATCGTCATCATCATCATCATCATCATAATTTAAAAGTGGTAGCTTAACCCTCGGTCGTACAAAGGGGATTGCAACCCCCATTCCCCCCGCCCCCCGCGTCGATTTTTTTTTAAATTTTGAAAAGGAATTTACTTCATGACGATAAATCTTTCAGTAGCTGCTCATTCATCCCTCGCGGAAATTGTAATATGTCAACTATGTGTCCATGATTTTTGACACTGCCTTGGCAACCGCATAATTGAATGCCGTTTCGGCCAAATATGGACTGTTTTGACAGAATTCTTCATTTTTTTCCAGTTTCAAAATTTCTTATATTCTTACATCCAAAATGGCGGATCTAATGACATCATATGACGTCATATCCATCAGAAATTGGAGAGCAAGCTAAGGACTTTCTACTCAATGTAAATTAATTTTGCTTTGCCTTAATAGAGCAAAAATCTAAGGGGGAATCCATCAACCCCCACTTCTCTTGTACTACGTCGGGGGTATGAACTTGCTTGTACGTCCGGGGGTTAGAGATACGGAGTGAAAGTGTATGATATTGATGATAGAATCTACTTTATTTTGAGTTCACTTTAGTGGCCGCCATATTTGTGCCCCAGGGAAGGATTCCGATATGGTGGCTGCATACTGAATACTGCAATTTTCCCGAAACTATTTTCGCCTATTGTTTGGCTTTTCAAGCAGCCAAACAGCTACTGTAACTTACAAAAACCACCAGAAGAAAAAGAACTCAAGCACTCCTAGCAAGCATGCTTGAAAAAATGCTGCTTTTTAGCTTGACTGTTTTGCTCGTTTTTTCGTTGTTAGCGCCTTGCTAACAACGCCCTTTCCCCTCTACTCGCCCCCTCCAAACACATTCAAACATTCACGCCTGCCCTGTTCTTTCTCTGTTTTACTATTACCCGTTTGGCGTTTTTATAGTTTAGGAAGCCATTACTCATTGACTTTTTGGATTTGAAGAAAATTCTGAACCATGAAAGATGATGTAACTCAGCCCCTTTAAGCTTGCTAAATGGGAATCTATTTTTATCACATAACTTACACTCTTGAGGAAAGATGGAATGGGGAGGTCAGGCAACGCGAGAGTTTGTTTTTCAATGGCGTAGACACCCTGTTTCAGAGGACACTGTACCGCTTCAAGCAAACCCACCAACTGATCACATCCGATGTCGAGAGTGCTAAAAGGACAGTAAAATATATTCCATTAACATCTAAATTCCAGTATTTCACTTTTATATTGTAGTTGCAGTTTAAGTGACAAATAACCTTCTGTTAAACCTGACAAGCTCGGGGTATACATTTTAAATGATACCGCCTCCCACGAATGTTTCTTTCCAAGGGAATACTTGTTAAGCGATGACGTCAGTTTTTTAGTTATAAGCACTTTGAGCTAAAATTAAGGGTGTTTTTAACAGGTTATACTTGCTAGAAAATAACGACGACGTTCACCAATAATTGGGCATTTCCTTGATATCATTATTGTAGCATCAACTGATAAAGGTTTATTGTACTGTCCCGTCAAAGGGTTTAGAGAGAGCAAACATCGAGCAAAAACACATCAATTCATGCAAAGTTTTACGGATTTAACGTAAATTATAAGCATATAAACCGAAGTACTAGCACCTGGACGTTCGTGCAGCACAAGAGAGGCTTTAACCCTATTCAGACCGGAATGGGGGGGGGGGGCTTTTGAGGCCCACCCCAACTTTGAAGATTTGTAACTTCAAAACGATAAACGCTACAGCCACTAAACTTGGCGACTTTTCCTAAAATTGTATTGGCAACACTTGGATCTCAGTGCGACGTGACCACCTACTTTGCCGTTACCTTCACAACCATGTTTTGACAGCCATGTTTTTCAAAATTTTCATTTTGGGTGTTTTGATCAACATTTTTTTCTCTGCTTTATGATGGTTTTTGTATTTTTACACTTAATTTAGAAACATTGTATCACATAATATTAAGTTTATTTAATACTGATTTCAGTTGAATATTAATTCTAAAAATCCAAAATTTAAGATGGCGGACATAATTTGTCAACAGACCAATTTTCAATGTAATTTCGTTACTGCTTTATATTTTTGCCATCTTGAAGCATTCTTTAATAAAGGACTTAAGTCATACAGTCCGCAAACTTTGATTTTTAGGATATTTTATGAAATAAATCGATTTTAAATAAATCCAACATGGCGGATCCAAGATGGCGGCCATTTCACTATAAAGACGTCATAATTACGCATTGTCATCCTGTGTTTCTTTGATGACCATAGGATTAGCGGTTTTAAAGATATATTCCCAGAAGGTCCAAGAAAGCCCGGTCCGAATAGGGTTAAGAAACTACTGAAAGCTACCAATCGAGGAGTTTCTTACGCGACAGCTCGTAAAGAAAGAAGGTTACAAATTGCACATTTCACCCATCATACTTATATAACTGAGTGAGCTGAATGAGGATAAAAGCATCTGATAATGCAAGACAGAGAGCTTCAAAATTCCGTTACAGTATCTGGATTTTACAAAGCCCGGGAACTCCGTGATCTTTTAACAACGAATCGGAGAGTTAAGCGACCGAACACGTACTGTCATCCACTTGCAGTGGCATTTTAGTATGTGTAAACAAGTAATCACATGAATTTTTCTCGTGTAAATTAGGATAAATCAGCACCCGAGCTCGTAAAATTTTTCAAAGACTAGCAAATGGTTAGCCTTTGAGAAATTTACTTGCGCTGATTTATCCCAAGTTGCACTCGAAATCATGTGATTACATACACAAATTTCGGACTTAATACTCGAAGCTCCTTTTCAATTGATTAAATGTGAAAACGAGATCTGGTGATTCATACGATGAAGCTGACAAACATGTAAAACCGTTTAATCGCGCGTCAACACGGCAGCGAGACAAGCCCAGAGATCGAAACATCGGAACTAGTGAACGTTAAAACTTAAAGCCAAACATTATGTCTAGTCACAATGTTGTTTATGTCGAAGCATGTTAATTTGATAACCCGTTGAGAGGTTCGTACCAGGTACAATGTTAAACCAATAAAATTTTAGGGCGGAGTCCCCAACGTAGAAGCAGGAACAATCGCTTAATCCATCCATCTATTCCTCGCCATTCAAGCGTCGATAGCTTAAGAAAATATTTTCCTCCACCACCCCTTACCGCCGGCCAAAGGGTCCAAGAATTAGCATTATTGCCTAATATTTAGTCAGGTCTGTCTGTTTTATTCAGTTGTTTATTTTTATTTTTGTATTTTTCTTTGGGGGGGGGGGGTGTTTTTTCCCCTCTTTTTTTCACTCTACGTTTACATTATCGGTTAATATGTTCAGATTATCATATGGCCGTTTCTCAAAAGGACTGGGAACTACCGAGTTCACTAATTTGATTGGCTGAAATCGATTTTGACCGCGGTCTAGATTTTCTCATCTAGACCAGCATCTAGACCGGTTACATTTGGGGTGAGAAAATTACAAACAAATGTACGGAAACAATGACTTATTTCACCTAAAAATACTAAACGGAAGAGCCAAGAACTTTGACGACAATAAAAAGTAAAGAGAACGAACAAACTTTGGGAAATTCAACTAAGCTCGCATGCAGTCAAAATACCAATTGCAGATAAAATTGCGAAATATTTGCAAGGCCAGAAGTTTGAAGCAGTCAACACCAATAAAAGTGACTTTAACTCCTGTAAGAATAATTATTCTGTCAGTCAATGGAAGAGGCTAGAAAAAATTGAAAACATACTCGCCAGTGATCTCGACCTTCTCTTCGCGTTCGCAAGCAGAATGTCCGCGAGTGCGAACCGTTTACATTGAGCAAATTTCTTGTGTGGCCATGTAATACACATCTCATTAACCGAGCTTAGTCGGTCTGTATGGGAGAATCTTAACCTCGTCGTGAGTACAGACCGAAAGCAGTGAGGTCTGTACTCACGACCACGGCAAAGATTATCTCATACAGACCGACTAAGCTCGGTTAATAAGAACTAATTACTCGATATTTGTTATAACTTAAATATAATTGATTCGATTAAAACTGCCACATTTGTAGCCATTTTTTCGACATCATTTGTATTATTGAGTTATTTCGCTCTCAGCCCTTCGGTGTATCCTATTTAAGCAATCTGAAACCTCGCGTCAAGGATCTTTTTCCTAGAAACTTGCATGCATCGAGGTAAATGTATTTAACTGATTATCCTGTTTTTATAAGCTTTGCTTGTTTAACGATGCTTAATTGGGACTTGGCTGTAGCTTTAAAACTTACCACTGTTCGGGACAAGGGAGTGGGATCCAACCAAACCATCCTGCTGATTTGTATGGGGTGACATTAATTGTGTATTGGGTTCCGAGTGCCCCAGATACTGCGACCTTGCCACCAAACGTAACCTTTTCGCCTGCTCTAAGCCTCAAAGGGTGAGGAGAGAGGTGAATCGCACTGAACTCAACAGGGGAACTTTTATCTATTAGAGTAGACAAAATGATTTTAAACTTAGGAGCTGTGTTATAGACGGTGTATCGTGAAAAAAATTGGCCACGTTTTCAAGTTTTCAAGTTTGAAGTTCGTTATACATCATTTAAATTCCATTGGAAGCCTGGTGAAGCCTGACTTGTTGGAGGGTTAAATTTTCGATTCATTTTCTACTCATTTACGACTGAATTTTTCTAACTTTGTATGACTTAAGGTAGCATCAAGTCAAATTTAAAAAAAATTATATATACTATTTTCTTAAATTCATAACAACAGGTAATAACAAAAAGATACTATTTGATGCCTTAGTAGGAAAGAACCAAAAGTTACAAAAATGTAAAAAAAGAAAAACACACGCGCGCGCAAAGGGAGGGGCGCTTAGCTAAAGAAGATGGTTGTTTAAGTAGCACGTAAGTCAACTGTGTAAATGCAGTAAAAGTTCACTCGATTTGTTGTGCACTAAAGATCGTATATGACAAGCAATGTAATCAGGAAAACTACATTTTACAACAACAGTTTTGAAACTTTTTTTAGGTAATTTGAGTGAAACTTGTTATCGCAAGCTATGCAGTGCTTTTTAGTCCAGCAGATAAGTGCAAAATTTGGCCAAATTGTGCCTTTCATGATAAAAGCATGAAACTTGGCACAAAGTTAGAACACGTCCTGGCAAACATTTTTAGCTATAGGGCCATCGCAGAATTGTCACGTGACCCGAGATTTTGAGTGACGTCATGAAGGGCGGGGTTATTTATTGTCTGTGCTGTGTATTTTATAAAGGATGTAAAACTTGAGACAATTCTTACTCTATACATAGTCCAAAAGTCATGACGAGTTCCCTGACACATAAAAATATAAAACTGGTTACCATGGTAACCGTCATTTTAAAAATATACAGTATTTTATGGTCTAACGACAGTTGCCAGCTTTCATAATTTCATTACTACAACTGTTCATCAGTAACTGCTACAAAAAATTAACGATATCGAACAGGTGGCATCATTAGTTACCATAGCAACGGTATAAAATGTTAAAAGCCACTTAATTTTCACTTTAACCCTATTAAGACCGGGCTTTTTTGGTCTTTTCAGACCGGGGAGGGGCGGATTCCGCCCCCCCCCCCCCCCCTCCGTAACTTCCAGAATATTGAAGCAATCACAATGAAACTTGCAGGATACATAGTATGTCCAAAAATCTATCTTTTGGTATATGTCACGTGAGATGATGACGTCACATCACCTGACAATTACATCATAATGTCAAAAGGGCCGCCATCTTTGATCCGCCATCTTGGATTTCGAAATTTTTCTAAAACGTCAGAAAACCGCCCAAAATTACTGGAAAATACTCAAATTCAATAAAAATGTGGCTAAAACTCGGAAAAAGGTGAAAATAATTGATTTATTTTCATTTTAAAATAGAAACACGAAAATAACAAATTTGGGAAAACATGCCTGTCAAAATGCCGTTGACATGGTGACGTCAAGTTATTGACACAAAAACCTACCGTACCAAATTATTCCCAGTCAGATAAATTTTAGACAAAGTCGCAAAGTTTGGTAGCGTTTAGATGAATATTGAAAAAAGTTAGAAGCGTTCAAAGTCAGCGCGGGCACTTCCCGCCCCCTCCCGGTCTGGGATAGTGTTAAGTGCTTACAACTCAAAAACAAATTTGGTGGCCGCTTTATTTTTTGTTATTTAATAGTGGTCAGCATGTTACAAAAGTCAAAAAACAAAAATTAAGAAATTCTCAGGCCGGTTTCAGAGCCATCTTAAATTTTAAAAATCTTCTTAATAGCTGTGGGAGGAACATGTGCATAAGCGCGCACCATTTAGTAAATTGCCGAAAAGAATTTTCTTTACGTGCTTGTTGAGGGTAGAAGGTATAAACCAAAGGAATTCTCTCATTTAGGCCATTTTCGACGCCTTTGGAGGTTCGTTGAGCGGTAGCCTCGTCGTACGAAATAATCGCAGATTTCACGTGCCCTCAAATTGAAATCGTCCTCATCGGAGTAGAGATGACGGAGGCGCAGTAGGTAACTGTGTAGAATGCTGTTCCTCGAATGTCGAGGGTGTGATAGCTCACTCTCTTAGTGTGTGTCAGTGTACCAGATGGACCTGGCGATAACCAAAGTTATTGGAGAGTCCGAGGCATCAGCTTAGAAGATTTACAGCATTTATGAGAAAGCAAAACACGTGCAAACTGACCCATTTGCACGAGACTTCGACGTTAAAAAATCTAGCCAACACCATAGAGGAAATGGTTCATGTTTATTGCGAACAGAAGTGATCTCCTTGCATCAGCTAGAAAAGACTTTGGTAATCTAGCCGTTATTGACATGATGCATCAAATTGAGGAAATTGGAGAAGAGCATAGTGATATTTACGGTACTGTGGAAGAACAAAATACTGACGTTTCTGTACGTACATGTACAGTTGATACATGTTCAGATGCGGTAGCATTCATCATCATCTGAATGGAATCCTGCGTCTCCTCGGCAAGAGCGCTTTATAAAATATCAGTACTATAATACAAGGCTGAAAAAGAGTTAAAAATTGTAAAATTAAAATGATAAAACCAAACGTTTTCGGCTGTTTGCCATCATCAGTTGTTTACAAAGGTGATTGTTCTTGTGGCGTTGATTACATTGGCGAGACCGTGAGAAACTTAGAAGTGCGAATTGCGGACCATTCAAATCCTGCTCACATCTCTGAACCTACAAAACATCTGCGGGAGAACCCGTCACATTCTTTCACCTGGCGTGTTCTCTCTTCAGCACAGACATTCCACAAGCGTAGGATTGTTGAGGGTCTAATGATCCAACATTTCCGCCCCAGTTTGAACATACAAGTCATTTCTTATATCTCTAAACCTTCCCAACGGGAATTACAGAAGATATATATGCGTGCGTGCGGACGGACGGTCTTTTCAACCCTGATGATGGCACACAGACCAAAACGTTTGGTTTTATCATTTTAATTTTATAGTTTTTAACTCTTTTTTAGCCTTGTAAATGGTATATATTTTTATAGTGATAGGTGATATTGTTGTTCGTCTGCACCAGTAGCTTGGAATTTGTCAACCAGGTTTCAGAAACACCTCTTTACAAAATAAGGCAGATGAATAGCATGAAATTCCCTAACAAATGAATGGGGTGATACAGGGAAGGAACCGATTTTTCTCAGTCTCTTGCAAATTCCGCACTTCAAGAGATATGAGATATTTGATGCTATAGAAGAGGACAGTATGGATCCGGGTGTCAAATTAATCCCTCGTACGTACAAGAGAGGATGGATCCTGTAGAGTTTTCGTTCTTTTACTGCACAGCGAATTATTCTGAACAGAGTAAAAAGCCCTTAGCGTACCCTTAAAGATGACATAATTTTTTTAATAATTATGATGCCATTAGAGCCGTCGTCTTGGATTTCACTATATCCTCAGAGAGGCAGAAAATAATGGAAATCGATACACAATCAAGCCAGAATGCTTGTGTAATGTACAACTGAACAAATTGTACAATTTTCTTCAAAAAATAGGAAAATGAATAAAAACGTCGATAAAAAGGCAAATTTTGGACAAATCCGCTCGTAATTATGATGTTGCCATGGCAACGTCAAAAATCGTGAAATCATAGACAGATAGTACACATATCAAATTTCTGCAAGAGATGAATGAGCAGCTACTGAGAGTTTTAGCATCATAGAAAAAAATCGTATTTTTAAAATTATGAAAAAGCCAAAAGGGGTGGCATCCACTCCGAACCCCTCACCTTGTATTTACGGATAAGGGTGTAATTGTTTGTAACTTTTGCTATCAGATGTGATGTATCATTACAATGGTTTTTGGTTGTTTAACAGTGTTCTGCTTTAATCACGAATAACTCACAAATTAGTACAATACTAATATGTTGGTCAAATTATACAAATGACGTTGTCATGGCAACAAGAATGTTGTTAAGGCAACAAAAATTAGTGGATAGGTACTTTTTGCCGATATAAGTTATAGAAATAGTGTGAATATGGTCTAGGCTGAAAAATTTTAACGAGTTCATTGCAGTTTTTTAACTTACTTGTAAAACATAAGAGGTGGCAACGCCCTATTTAAGTAACAGCCGCCATATTGGTCACGTGACCAATCTGAGATGGCCCTATATCCAAAAATGTTCAGATTGGTACGTTTAACATATGTGCCAAGTTTCATGCTTTTATCATAAAAGGCACAATTATTCCACTTATCGGCTGGACTATTTCGATGAATCTGGATTGCAATTTTTTCGACATTTTAATCTATTTCCATCCTCGCCATCGTTTATCATTAGGGCTTCCTAATGGGTTCCTGTCATTTTCGGAGTATTTTTTTTACAAAATAAAGCGATTATTGTTTGAGTTTCTGTGTTTTAGGTATCTTTTTTTAGTTTGTCGAAATCACTCAGTCGTACTCACAGATAACAGTATGCTTTTGAACGTGGGAATGAGAGACGAAACATTGGCCATTCTAAACAAATCGGACTGAATTAAATTTTTGGAATTTAGAAAAAAGAGTTTTGTATTCGAAAATGTTGAAAGCAATACAAATTTGAAACCTGACTTGCGATGTTAAAAATAAAAATTGAAACAGTGCATCGTTGTTTAAATTTTACTAAATGCAGAACTCTGATAAAGACTTCTTTGTTTTAAGTATTAGATAAATCTATACTTTCTAAAGACAGAAGCATTTTCATTGAAGTAGGAAAAGCAGGAATATCTAGGCTTACCACAGTTTCTCCATTTCAGAGCATCAACTGCAAAAGCGAAAATCACAAGAACGAAAATGTGTGTGAAGGCCATGATGCTGGCATGTTGCCAAAAAAGCAAAGTAAAATGATCTGCTGCATTTAACATTGCTGTACCATGCTCATTGACATAAAAGGAACAAAAGAAACACAAATATGGATATATTGAATGCACTTCTTTCATTGCACCTTACACCTGAGAAAACGTGTTCAAAACATATTTATCCTGATGGACAAAACAAGTTCTCTTTGCAATCACACCTTTAAGAGTGTGCCCGTGAGAGAACAGGGCAGAACCAGGTAACAAGTGATACAGCTCATATCACCGATTTCGCCCAAACTTAGCATAAATGTTGGGTATGGTGAGCTATTTACTGTGGCAAAACATTAACTCAAAATATTTTATTCCCTTCAAGTTATGGCACCTTTTGAAAAAATGGCCATTTTTCACTAATTTATGCATATTTAATTAGCTGACTTTGATTGACCAGTTCCACAAGAAAAAAAGACTTCTGAAAATAAAATTCACTGCACTATATTCTTTGGTTATTAGGCTTTAAGTACAATAATTCCGTTCAACCGTCCGATTTGATTTCTTCTCCTCAAACGGTCTTTTGGAAGGTACACATTTCGTACTGTTGAAAATAGCCTTTAACTAGTGCCCAATATCTCCCATGAGCAACAACTTATATACATTATTCTTACATGGGTAATGAAATCCATCATTAAACTTCACGAAAATGTCACAAAATGTCTGGGGACTTCAATATTTTATTAGTATTGAGGAACTAAACACACGTGACTTAACGATTTCTTGCCATTTCATCAAAATTCACCGAAACACAAAAGCCATTTATTTGCCTCAATTTGGCATAAAATCGGTACGAAATAGCTAATCAAGCATAAATCTATAGATAACAATCAAAATATTGGCGAAGATTGGCAGTTAGGGCATTTTTCGGAGCGTTTTCAGAGCCATATAATTCGGCAATGTTGTGATAGCAAATGTAAAAATAGCAGCGAAAGATTTTCTTCAAAAGCTCGCTCAATTCAACATTAGGCACATCAAAGTTAAGAAACAAGAAAGTAATACTACATACATGCCACTTATCGACACTCAGATGCTTTCTTTTGAAGAATTTGTTCTTCCTCGCTGCACTTCGATTCTTCGATCGATCTCAATTGACATGTACTGTTGCTTTGAGGCGCGCTGAACTTAGTCAATCCATCGTGGTTCATCCTTCGTGAAAGGTGTAAACAGGATGTCAATAAAGTCATTCAAAGAGCTGTTCAAAGTTCACGGAAGGACACTTGTCTCAGCCAGTTTGCATAAAATAAATTTAACTGGAAAATAAACAGCCGCCATGTTGAATTTCTACCTTTGAGCCTGCCGTTTCAGTCAGCGGTACGGCCGTTCACTGGGTATCACGCGTCCATCACGCGTGACCACACGCGCGATCATTTGCTTTTCCTCCGCGAGTGTTCGTTGGATGCGTTTGCGATGAAAATGAAAATATTTTCAAATTGTCGTAGGGAAAACAATTTCCTACGCTACAGCTCCAAGTGTTTACCGCAATGTGATGCTGAACGAACTCTAGGGTGCTTACCATTTGTTGGAGAGAACCGGTTGGAATGACCACTGAAAAATGGAAAGGCTTCTTTCCAAAATTAGCAAACTAACCGAAATAGATGTCGCTTACCATTTGTAGCTCAGTTTCCTGTTATTTCTTTCCGTTGGTGGGAGACTTCAAGGATGGGAGACTAGAACTGGGAAACCTTACAAATGGTAAGAAAATTTCTGACGTTCCGTCAATTTCCAAAGAGATTTTCCAGAAAAAAAACTGTTCCATTTGACTTTCACCGAAACAGAGTTCTTGATTTTTCTGTTCAACGGTCGGCATGCACGGCAACCAAATCAAAATAATTGTTTATGTTCCAAAATGACGCTAAATGGCGGTATAAAACTGCTCCGACGTCTCGGCAATACTGCCTTTTTTGGGGTGGCACCCTGAAGAAGGCAGTATTGCCGAAACGTCGGAGCAGTTTTATACCGCCATTTAGCGTCATTTTGGAGCATAAACAATTATTTTTAGCATAAAAGATGCTACACAGTTAAACAAATCAAAATGTCAACGTCTCCCAGTTACTTTTCAGACATTTGTATTTTTTTTTTATAGCTTGTTCAAATTCCCCTCCCCTGGCGGAAATAGTGATTAATACCGCGCATAACGATTACATTTTTTGACCAAATTCCCCTACCCCTGGGGCATAAATGGGGAAAAATGAATAACTCAGCAAAATTGGAGAATAACGTTTACCACGGGATAAATCACTATACGGTGGATAGCGAGGTAGGTTTTGTAATCGTTTCTTGCGCAAGTGCTTTAGTTGGGGGAGCGTCTGTGCTGAACTGAACAAAGTATTCACGTACGAAATGCCTATAGCGACGCAGTCTATATGGCGCAGCAAATATATACATATATCTATAAAGGTGTGAATGTAGAGAGAGAAAACAACAAAGAATAAAACGGATTTTCCTCGCGTTGACCTCGAAAAAGACAGAAGACTACCTGTGCTGGTTGAAACATTAGCTAATAAGTTTGGCCGTCTTGAGTAGTCCTAGTCTTGCAATAAATTTGTTTAGTTTTAATGCGGGGTTTAAGCACTCTACAAAAGTCTGCATTCGCGTCTTTGTAACTCACATAGCCACTTAAATTGAGTCGGTGATGAAGAAAATTATCATTTGAAGCCGCAATTCGTCACTTGCAATGTGGGCACTCAAGAGGAAAAATTTGTCCCCATAAAAGCCCTTTTCTAAAACAAAACTGCAGTAATGACGTTTATCGGTAAATGGACAGATGGAGAACTTTGTGGGATCCCGAAAGAGAGTGGGTACAAATTCAGTCTCCTAGCTACCAAAGTGTAATATAATATAATATAGACGATTTGAACAGAAGGAATAGATGTACACAGGCCAGGCTAACAACCTGACCGCCATTTCTTCGAATGTCCATATTCACCCCCTCCCCCACCTCCCAAAAAAGACAGAAACAACAAAAAAACAATAAACATACTAGTTTTAACCTGATATAAGATGGAAAAACTTGCTCTGATTATTTAATGGTTTCCGACATTTCAGAGCTCAATTTCAGAGCATCAAAACCGATTGCATCGCATACATTACACTGCATCCAGTGTATTTCTCTTCAACTATTTATCAAAAAAATTCAATGGAGAAGTTGAAAAAAATTCTCACTTTTACAAGAAACGCACACTACTTATAAGGCTAAGATCAAGCCCCGGTTGTTCAGAGGGTAGATAACGCCATCCGCTACTTATTCCGACAAAAACAAACATTTGCGGAGGAAAAGCAAATGAACACGTGTGTTTATAGCTGTGTATAGCTGTGTTGGGCTATGTATAGGCGTGTATAGCTGTGTAGGGCTAGGCTATGTATCTCTTTTATGAATATCCCTATTTAGTAGAAACTCAGCTGTGTTCTATTTGAAATCCGCGAATCTGATTGGTTCTCCCACTGTTTTCTATTCGCCGATAGAAAACAGTCGCACGCGCGTAGCTCTTTAAGCGGTGATTTTTCTTGATTTTTGTCTTCAAAGTACACAAATACTGGAAGTTTCGGACTGCAATCCTTTAGAGTTTCTACTAAAACAATTACACTACTCGCCCTCGTTTTCTATGAGCGATAGTCAACTCGGCTGCGCCTCGTTGACTATTTGCTCAAAGAGTATTGGAAAATGTAGCATAATTTAATGTAAATAGACCAGAATCGTTTTTGTACTTATATTATATTTTAGTTTAAACAGTGTCCCCGATTAGTAAGCTTAAGGCTAGCTAGAAGAATAGACACTTAAATAAAGTTCTTATTATTATTATTATTATTATTTGCTCATAGAAAACTCGGGCTCGTAGTCTAATTGTTAAATAGGATTTAGTCAAACAACTATATGATGACTACACTACGTACTTGCCCCAGTGAACGCCCGTACCGCTGACTGAAACGGCAGGCTCAAAGGTAGAAATACAACATGGCGGCTGTTTATTTTCCAGTTAAATTTATTTCATGCAAACTGGCTGAGACAAGTGTCCTTCCGTGAACTTTGAACAGCTCTTTGAATGACTTTATTGACAACCTGTTTACACCTTTCACGAAGAATGAACCACGATGTATTGGCTAAGTTCATCGCGCCTCAAAGCAACAGTACATGTCAATTGAGATCGATCGAAGGATCGAAGTGCAGCGAGGAAGAACAAATTCTTCAAAAGAAAGCATCTGTGTGTCGATAAGTGGCATGTATGTAGTATTACTTTCTTGTTTCTTAACTTTGATGTGCCTAAATGTTGAATTGAGCGAGCTTTTGAAGAAAATCTTTCGCTGCTATTTTTACATTTACTATCACAACATTGCCGAATTATATGGCCCTGAAAACGCTCCGAAAAATGCCCTAACTGCCAATCTTCGCCAATATTTTGATTGTTATCTATAGATTTATGCTTGATTAGCTATTTCGTACCGATTTTATGCCAAATTGAGGCAAATAAATGGCTTCTGTGTTTCGGTGAATTTTGATGAAATAGCAAGAAATCGTTAAGTCACGTGTGTTTAGTTCCTCAATACTAATAAAATATTGAAGTCCCCAGACATTTTAAGGCATTTTTGTGAAGTTTAATGATGGATTTCATTACCCATGTAAGAATAATGTATATAAGTTGTTGCTCATGGGAGATATTGGGCACTAGTTAAAGGCTATTTCCAACAGTACGAAATGTGTACCTTCCAAAAGACCGTTTGAGGAGAAGAAATCAAATCAGACGGTTGAAGTGAGTTATTGTACTGAAAGCCTAATAACCACAGAATATAACGCAGTGAATTTTATTTTCAGAAGTCTTTTTTTCTTGTGGAACTGGTCAATCAAAGTCAGCTAATTAAATATGCATAAATTAGTGAAAAATGGCCATTTTTTCAAAAGGTGCCATAACTTGAAGGGAATAATATATTTTGAGTTGATGTTTTGCCACAGTAAATAGCTCACCATACCCAACATTTATGCTAAGCTTGGGCGAAATCGGTGACATGAGCTGTAGCACATGTTGCCTGGTCCTCTTATGGACACACTCTTAAACTATCTTTTAACGTCATGTAAATATAAACGTGAAAGCAATAGTTTCATTTATATTGAGAAATTGGGTAGATTAAGCTCGTTCAACATCAAGATAGCCTTGTGAGTAAAATGCTAGTTCATTGCACTTCAACTCTATAAAAACGCTTGACAAATATTTTCCACTTTCTTTAGAACCGAAATAACCCATTGCAAACTTTAGCTTCTATGGAACTATTAAACGTTAATCACTACGCAACGGGCACTTCCAGTTCCAACTTCTATTCGTATAGCTGATCAAATTATCTCCGCACCAAAACTTAACAAAAATATACTAAAGTGTTTTAGGCTTTTTACGTGTTGTTTAGCGTTCAGTCATTTTTACTTCTGTTGACATCAAAGAACAACGCGAAGGAAAGAATCTCAGAATTGGATTTGCGTTCAAGTTCGTGTTTTATTTTAAGCTCCGAGACATTAGCATTTTGGGACACGAAAGTGTCAAATTAAGTAATGTTTAATGAAAGAGCAGGCCTTATCAAGTTTAATACACGAGGGGCAGCCGAGTGTTTTAGACTTGATAAAGCACGAACAAACTTCGAGTTTGGGGTTGAACGGCTTCAAAACCTATGATGTAGATCTTTTCATTCTTGTACTGCTATTTGGATTTTGGGTTTTTTGCCAAGAAAATTGGACGTAAAATTTGGCCGTGTGTTTATCGGATATAAAGACACTCATTAAACATTAATTTGTTAATGAATTATTAATAAGTTTTTGAAGATCGCTGGCAACCGTTTGCAAAATTATACGTAAACTACGAACCCAAAATTATACTTGCACTATTCATCATTTTGATACTGCAAAAATGGGATCAAACAAAGGCCCGGTCATTGGTGAACAAGATGCAGGTAATCCGAATGATCCCTAGCATTCTGTACCAACCATTCTTATTCCTGAATTGAGGCAAATAAGATTTCAATACGTCGCAATGCGTGACGCCATTCAAGCTTAAGCTTTGCTTACTGCAAATGTAATTTACATTTTTTCCCCTCATCGTCTAGACCAATGAACGTGAACGTGGAAATAAAGTGAATATTTGCACTGATGGCGGTGCCTTGATAAGCTGCATAAACAAGAAAATTTTGCTGGATATCGAGTCATAACTTATAACTTAATCACTCGTTCAATCCTATTTCGAGCAAGGAAATTTGAGCCCCTATGCAATAATATTCAGCTAAAAATAATTTAAAATGAGAGGTTCTTTATCATTTTCAAGTTACTTTTAGCGATGGCTAATTTCTTTACGAATATTTGCGTTCGAAACTTACCTCTTTTACCTTCAGCAGTAGTGATTTCGTTTCTTTTACCTGCACTGGGTCGTCGTTAAAGATAAAAATCTGATCAGAATTCCAACGCTTCATCGCGCCATTTTAGGGCTTCAAATGTAATACAAGGGAGCATAATAGGAATTCTATGTTAGAATGAAGTAAAGTGGGAAATGAAAATTTTTGACCCCCCTCATTTTTTGCATGCAGTTAGATATTAGGAGGGGAGGATGCCCTTTTTTAAGTTGCAACCTCATTATTGTCATGGCAACAACCATCGTTTGTTGGTGTCTCCAAACCTATAATTTTTCATTCAGAACATGCCCTGAATTGTGAAAAATGTAAACAGCTGTTTCTCGTGTCCATTAAAACACTACTGCTCAAGACTTGGATCAAATATAAAGTCATCATTCTAGTTTATTGTGATGGTTTAGGCGTTTTTTTTTATATTAAATTTACAACGACTAATAAATTAACTAATTGCGTTTTCGGCCAGTTTGGTTGATGGGTAAAACATAACAGACGTTTCTTTGAATTTCTCCAAAAGTACACCGGTTCCAGACCACAAGCTATGCAGTCAGTTTACACAGATGTCCTAAAAAACTGTAAAGATCTCTTCGGGCCGACTCCTTTATATTTTAGGGAAATAAATGAACGCGCCTTAAAAATCAGGTTTTGCATATTTTGGCGAAATTATTATTTTGTCTGCTCACCAACAAAAACACTTGCAAACACTAAAACTGCCTTCAGTCGCAAAGAATCTTATCTGTTGAGTCATTTTCTAATCCAAAAAATCATATTAAGCCTTTGTTTTGTAAGCAATATCGATCAAAATAAAGCTTACTACACAAGAATTTCTCCAGTTCACCATTGCACAATGGCGTCGATTCGTTCATCGAGCATTCATATTCAACACAAAGTCCTGAACAGTAGTGTTTTAATGGACACGAGAAACAGCTGTTTACATTTTTCACATTTCAGAGCATGTTCTGAATGAAAAATTAGGTTTGGAGACACCAACAATCGATGGGTGTTGCCATGACAACAATAAGGTTGCAACCTTAAAAAAGGGCATTTTTGTACATTCCCCCCCCCCCTGAATATCTAACTGCATGTAAAATATGAAGGGGAGTCAAAATTCCCACATTTCCCACTTTGCTTCATTCTAACAGAGAATAATTAATAGTTCTTTTAAAAGTAACTAACCACGGTAACTAGAACATCACTAAACACAAGGTTTAATACGAAGTACAATGCCTTTGCACGTGCGTTTTTTTATAGACTTTTGTACATTTTTTTCGTCCTCTACAGAAAAGCAACGTAAAATACTGTATTTCTTCCAATGATCAAGATCGTGAATCACGACGTCAAATTTTTCGTACTTCTTTGCGTAACTGAGCGCTTTTTGTGACCCAGTGTCTTGCTTAAGCACTGGGGCGACCACACGACGAAATTATAGTTGTGAATCCATCTTGAAAAAGGAAAATAGTGCTGTGTTTAGAACTTAAACAGTCAATATCTCATTCAATTTCACTTCTCGGCAGAATAAAACTTTAACTTTAATACTCTTTCAAAAGATAGTTAGGTGAACAGCAGAGTTCAAATGGACTATTTTATTAACTATGCGCAGCCGGTTCATAATCTTGCTGGCATTTTTTTTTTTGTCGTTTTTATTTTGTAGTTTTTTTTTGTTGGTAAATCGTTCCAGACCCACGCGGCCCAACCGGCTCCTTTGTCACAGTCACGCAAGATTTGATGTTTACTACCGATTACTCGTTTAACATGAACACTCTGCTCTTTGTTTAGAGTGACCTGTATAATTTTGTTGCATTCAAATGTTTTACCAGAAGAGGGGGCTGAATAATCACATAGCGAAACCAAAGACCACTTGGATATGTCCAAGCTATTTAAAACTACCACTACGTCAGACCCACGTGATCACTCGCCTGTAGCTATGTTGCTAATCATTCACCTATTTTAAAAATATTTATGAATACTCTGTGCTCTGTTTGTGTGAAATATTTATTTTGTGTTATTCAAGCGTTTGGCTCGGAGCGAGTACAAGTCGTACAATTTAACCGGAACGTGTTGAATATTGCAAAACAACGACTTGTTTTCTGGATATTCCAATTTTTGTTTTGCGTTCATTTTGGGAATCGAAACGAAAATTGCAAGCCCAGCAAGAATGTGTCAAGGCACGGGAAAAACGTCATCGCGCCAGGCAAATTACCTGCTGAATCGCACAGTCAGGTATCATGCTCTATTTATACTTGCAAAAGCTCGTCGGACGACGCTAAACGGAGAAATACAATGGGATGGCCTTAGTCTTCTCTTTATTTTGGCGTGATAGAGACTTCTTTTTAATGCCATTCATGAACTGGTCTGGTTTATTTTATTCAAAATTCGGAACAAAATACATATTTGAATGCGTAAGCCGGAATTTATCCGGCCAGGCAAGAGATGACGCGATGAAGGAAATTCATCTCACGCACACTTCGTGACTCACGCAAACACGACTTGTGTGTTTCTCATAGACAAGTGACTGCTATTCTAAAGATAATTTACTGTGTGGCGCCGTGCATTTCTAGCCAAAGAACTGAAAGAGGTGGTCAAACATTAACCGCACGGTTATAAACTGCTTGAAGTTTCTTGTTAAATTTTTGCAGGATAACGGTTAGTTTTTTTTTTTGTTTGTTTCATTGTTTATTTGCTTGTTTGATCGTAATGTTTGTTGCTTTTTGTTTCTTTTTCCTTTTTTGCTTGTTTGCTTGTTTACTTTTGCTGGTGTTTTTATCATCATTCCAACTGGAAGCTTAGAGCTGTCTCTAAACTTCACCTTTATACCAGGCTACGTATACTTAGCTACGTCTTGTTTTAATTTTTAATTTCTTGATGTTGCAAAATCCTCACTCTTGAAACACAACATTAAACAAGAAATGAATGAAAAGGGCAATAATCGTTAATCGTTTTGTTTTTTATTTTTTCGACATTATTTTTGTCAAGCAGAGGCAATGCTGTTCTGTTGTTGCTATTGTTGTTGTTTGTTTGTTTTCGTTTTTTCCTTTTATGCCAATATTTCCTTGCTCCATTCAGGATAAAAACGACGATGTTATAAGCTTTCATTGTCAACAGTTTATTGTAGAGGGTGAGAATAACAGTCAGCGTAGCTCTATGATGATTTTTTACAAGCAGGTCTGGCCAAAAATCGTCATTTTTAACATTTCTCTTTATTTTTTCGAGTTTTTGGAAACAGAATTGAACAATTTTTGTATTTTTACATTCCATAAGCATTCTGACTTGATTTTGCATCAATCTCCATTATTCTGTGGCTTTCTAAGAAAATGGTGAAATCCAAGATGGCGGATCCAAGATGGCGGCTCTAATGACGCCAGCCAACAAAAATTATGTCATCTCGTAGAGTAATCGACGGGCTTTCTACTCAGTGCAAAATAAGTTCGCTGCGCCTTAATAGAACGAAACTCCGGGGAGGGGTTCCTTCCACCCCTCCCCCCTTGTACGATGGTGGGGGTATGAATTTGCTTGTACGTCCGGGGGTTAAAAACTGGTTTATGACTTTCATCATGAAACCCCACACTGCTATCTTTTTCTTTGTAAGACTGAGGCGCCGTCCACTCTAAAGTGTTTTCCTTTAAAGACAGATCCTTTTGGATAGGTTAGGTGTTTTGTCAACGCAAAATAATTAATTCTCCCGGTGTAAATCCTGTATTCAAGAAGAGTTCGTGGATCGGTAGCCATTCTTAACTGAAGTACGTGAAGTAAATGCGGGCCGGGTATTGCATGCAAAGAAATTAAATACTATATATCATATGGTCTTGTACACATCCTTATGCGTACAAACTATTACCTATAGATATCATATGCATGAATAAGAAGTCCAAAATCTTTCATTCAACATTTTATTATATTTTTCTCTTCATCTTTACAAGAAGCTTTTTAACTTCTTATTTCCACTTCCACTTCCAAGCATGAAATACGTGTGTTGCTTCTTCTCTCTATCAGAACACCTTTAAGCTTGTATTTTCCCTGAAATATAAAACATATACCCGTAAAATTCCCAAAGAAACGATGGTCGCGGTCGCATGCTTGAAACAACAGACGAAAGTCTGTCTGCGTTTAGAATCTTTATAGGCTAAAGACGTACATCCTTGAAGCTCCAATTCAAAATATATTTCAGAGATACGTCGCAGTTATTGTTATTTTTTTAAGTTCGTTGTTCTTAATCCGCCGGTCTCAATCATGGTCATAATAATTTTCATAATCATAATCATAATCATCATCATCATCATCTTCATCATCATCATCATTTCATACTCGGACGTACAAGGGGGCGGCATCCACCTACCCCTGCATCGATTGTTTTTCGTCAATTTTGAAAAAGGGATTTACTTTATGATGCTGAAACTTTCAGTAGCTTTTCATTCATCCCTCTCAGAAATTTTGATATGTCAACCATGTGTCCATGATCCATGACTTTTGACATTGCCATGGCGACCGCATAATCGCATGTAGGTTTGGTCAGATATCGTCTTTTAGACATAATTGCATAATTGCAATTTCACCCCATTAGCATTTTGGTTTTGAATTATTTTAGACTTTCGATTCTGACTATCTGACTTTGTTAAGAAAAATGAGTGAAATTTAAGATGGCGGATTCTAATGACGTCATATGACGTCATAACGAACAAAACTTGGGTCATCAATATAGATTAACTTAACTTTGCCCTAATAGAAAGAAGATCTAAAAGAGGGTCCATCAACCCACACCCTTCCTTCTACTCATCCCCTCCTAACACATTCAAAAGTCCACGCCTGCCATGTTCTTGGTGTTTGTATACATTAGGAAGCTATTACTTATTGGATTTTTTGGATTTGTAGAAAAGGCTGAACCTTGAAAGATGATTTAATTCAGCCCCTTTAAGTCTCGTAGAAGGAACTTACATTACTGAGGAATGATGGAATGGGGACGTCAGGCAAAGCGTGAGTTTGTTTTTTAACTTCGTAGACACCACGTTTCAGAGGACACTGTGCTCCTTCAAGCAATCCCACCAGCTGATCACATCCGATGTTATGAGTGCTAAACGGACAAAGCAAATAATTTTCAATTAACATCTACACTCCAGTTTTTTGCTATTATATTCGTAGTTGCAGTGTAAGTGACAAAAACCTTATTAAGTATGCGATGACAAGTTCGGGGTATTGCTGGTTTTCACTGTCGCGCCAGTGACGCTACTATCATACGCAGCAAAAATTTAAATCCAAAACTACTGAGTCAAATAAAAAACAAGAATATGACAGGTTGTAGAAAATTACAGGATAGTCTACGTATCCATGTCTCAGGTCTGTACGGTATTCCGTACTTGAGTTATCCGTCAAAATGTTCCACATAAATTTAGAGGGCACAGTTATAGCTTTCCACAAGTTGCTCGGCAATGTTTTGGCAACTTTTCATATTTCAAGCAACTTTTTCCCCTTCAAACAACTTTTTTCCTCTCGAGCAACTTGTTGCATTTTGAGCAATTTCCAGACCATCCTCGGAGACCCAGGGGCAGTTAGTGGGGCGAAACGAAGGAATAAACCGGGCAGAAATCGTAGCAACAAAATGCCGTTCTTGAAAACTTTTGTCGCTACGATTTCTGCCCGGTTTATTCCTTCGTTTCGCCCCACTAACTGCCCCTGGGTCTCTGAGGATGTTTCCAGACCGAAGATCTCCGAAGATAAGCTATACGAACGTTTCCGAAGATTTCCGAAGTTTGCCGAAGATTTTCGAGGAACATCTGAAGACGTTTCAACTTTTGGCTCATTCTGCATTAAAACATTACAAAACTCGTCAGCAAACATGACGTTAGCGATATCTTCACGATTTTTCTCATTTAACGAAAATAATCTTTGTTATTTAACAAATTTTCCCCTTTATATATTTTTTAGATACTCATTTTGCTGTAAAATTGCATAAAACTGCGTAGAAATCTTACCCTCAAAGGAAAATTAGCATATATTTAGAGAAATTTTCTTGATTCGAAGCAGCATTTTGGATTTTTTGTTTCGTTTCCTCAGAAACGATACGGTATTATTTTGGATTCGATGTGAACTATTTACACAGTGGAGGCTACTATCCAATCAGGAGAACGCTCACAACCACAAAGTAAATAAGTTTGACCGAAGGCAATTAATTTTGTAAAAGCATGTTCTTCAAATATCGGAAAGATAATCCTCAGCATGACCAAAAAATATTGAGATTCCTTACAAATACAAATATCTGACGACTGCAATGGTTTTAAGTTTGATTAAAGCGATGTATTGGGAAAAAATAGAGAAAGCTCTTTCAGCGTTTAATTGTAAAGTAGACATTCTGGCTATAAAAGAGGCCCCATAAGGGGTTTTAGGGAAACAGGATATTTGGGGAAAAAGTTATAGGTATACGGGATATTTCAGGGAAAAATTATAGGGATACGAGATATTAAGAAAAGAGATTGTGGGATATCGAACTAATGGGAATTAATGGGAATTAAAAGTGGGATACGGGACCCCCCCCCCCTAATGGGGCCTCATAAAATAATGTTCGGACGGTTAAATATTTGGACACTATATCTTTGTCAGAAATTTTATCCGTCGGATCATTCTCCTTCAGTTATTAGAGTATGCCTTGTTATAGGAAATCTTATCTTATCTCATCTTAACGTTCGCGTTAATTAAGGTCTTTAAAATTAACGCGAATTGGGGGGGGAATAACTCCTGAATAAAGGAAATTATCGCGAGAGAGTGGTAAATTTTGAAATGAAGGCAATTTACGCGACTAACACAAGGAAGCACAGCGTCTGGCAACAACGAGAACAAATTTTGTTTCAACATTGAAATTTGTTCGGCCGAGGTCATAAGAAGTTGATGTGTCAGATGTCGAATTGCCCTTCTGATAGCGGGCACGAACTGGAAATATCGTAAGCGATTGAAAAACAGTTTGCATAAAAAAGGAAAGTCAACTACGTCTGGACAGGATCCAGAATTTGGCGTTAATTTCCTATTATAAGGTAACCAAATTAAACTGAACTGAGTTGTAGCTGTAACACTCACCACTGTCCGAAACACGGGATTCGGATCCAGGTACCCCACCATCCTGCTTTGTATGGGGTGACATCAATTGTGTATTGGGTTCCGGCTGCCCCAGATACTGTAAACTTGCCACTAAACGTAACTTTTTCACCTGCTCTGAGCATCAAAGGTTGTGGAGAGAGGTGTATCTCATTGATCTTTACAGGGGAACTCCCACCTATTAGAGTAGACAAAATGATTTTAAACTTAGGAGCTGCGTCATGGACGGAGTATCTTGAAAAAATTGGCAATTCTTTCAAGTTTGTAATTCGTAATTAGGGCTGTCCCGATTGTGCTCGAAAAATGCTGGAAAGTTGCTCATTGGAATGCCAAAAAGTTGCTAAAAAATTGCCAAGAATCCAAAAAAATGTTACCTAAATTTCTTGATATTTTAATGTCAACGTTAATTTAAAGCTTTATTTTTCGCTGTTCTTCGCAATAATTGCTAACATCGGTCAAGAAAATATGAGACTTGTGGGAAGCTTCAATTCTTCGATTTTTCTTCTCATTCACGATCGAATTTTTCCAACTTTGTATGACTTAGGTAGCATCAAGTCAAATTTTTAAAAAAATAATAACAATTATATATCCTATTTCTTAAATTTATAACAGATACTATTTGATGCCTTAGCAGAAAAGAAACGAAAGTTACAAAAATGTAAAAAAGAAAAACACACGTGCGCGCAAAGGGAGGGGCGCTTTAAGTAGCACAGAAGTCATATTAGGGCAAAACTGTGTAAATGCAGTAAAACTTCCCTCGATTTGTGCACTAAACATCTTATATAACAAGCAATGTAATCAGGAAAACTACATATTACAACAACAGTTTTGATTTTTTTAAGTAATTTGAGTGGAGCTTGCTATCGCAAGCTATGCAGTGCTTTTTAATGAATCTGGATTGCAATTTTTTCGACATTTTAATCTATTTCCATCCTCGCATCGTTACCCATCATGGCTCTCTAATGGATTCCTGCCGTCAGGCGAAGTACTCTTTTACAAAATAAAGCGATTATTGCTTGAGTTTTTATGTCTTAGGTATCTTTTTTAGTTTGTCGAAATCACTCAGTATGCTTTTGAACGCGGCAATGAGCGAACGAAACATCGACCATTCTTAACAAATCGGACTAAATTGAATTGAATTTTTGGACATTTAGAAGAAAGAGTTTTGTATTCTAAAATGTTAAAAACAATATAAATTTGAAACCAGACTTGTGGTGTTAAAATAAAAATTAAAACAGTGCATCGTTGTTTACATTACTAAATGCAGAACTCTGATTAAGACCTCTTTGTGTTTAGCTTTAGATAAATGACGCGTCCTAAAGATAGAAACCTTTTATTAAAGTAGAAAAAAGAAGAATGTCTTAAAGCTTACCACAGTTTCTCCATTCCAGAGCATCAGCAGCAAAAGCGAAAATCACAAGAACGAAAATGTGTGTGAAGGCCATGGTGCTTTGTTGCCAAAAAAAGCAAAGTAAAATGATTCCCTGCATGCAGACACTATTTAACATTGCTGTGCCATGCTCCTTAACAGAAAAGAAACAATAGAAATACAAATATGGATATATTGAATGCACGGGTAAATATTACTCAACAATTGGTCTCTTTCATCGCACCTTCCACCTGAGAAAACGCGTTACACACATATTTACCCCTTGGACAAAACAACAAGTTCTTTTTGTAATCACACCTTTAAACTATTTTTTAACGCAATGTAAATATGAAAGTAAAAATGTTATATTGCGTTAACACAGCATCGTGAGTAATAAATGCTAGACAATTATTTTTAAGGTTCATTGCACTCCAAAGCTTTTTTTTTTTCAAACGTAACAGATGAGGTGGTAAAGGGATAGCATCCTTTCTAAACATATATTCTACTTTGGCTATCCCACAGAATATGTTTCCTTTGCCTTAGTGACTTTGTAACTATATGAAATAATAGGCAGTCCTAATTGATTTCTTCTTAAAGACAAGACAGTTGTGGAAACACTCGCCTTCGACTTGTATTGCCACAGCCGTTACGATTTCTTCCAAACCTTCAAGAGTGTTTCTATAGCTCTGTAAAAACGCTTGACAAACATTGTCAATTTTCTTTAGAACTGCAATAACCTATTGAAACCTTTTAGCCTCTATAGAACTATTAAACGTCAATCTCTGCGTTACGGGCACTTTCAGCTCCAACTTTAAACAGATTATTGTGCAAGCGCGTTTGTAATAATTTGTCATTTTAGATTTATTGCCAATCGAGAAGCAGTAGAAATTTTGCTCAGATTCATGGATAAATTTTCTTCTTTGACAGATTCCTTTGTTTGATTCTTATTGTTACTCGGTAGTAAACTAAATGAAATTTTGTCTCCAGGACAACCGTGAGAATATAAGAACTTATGTACATTGAAGAAGTTGGTGATGTTGACAGGATGAATTAACTGGGCAATACGAAACGCCCACTCGTGTCTCAGTTTCTCTTTCATCGCAAATTACACTTAAAGCAATTTTTTCTCCAGTTGTAACAAACCATGATCAGGTTATCCTTGTTATTATACCTCGAACTATTCTTAAACGTAAAACAAATAAAAATGTAAGAAAGTTATTTCCAAGGCTATTCTGTTCGAAGCCATCTTCATTTACAATAAAAGCTGGATGATGTGGGGTGACATAAATCACTGAATCCCTCAATTTGTAGTCAATGACAGGAATTACAACTCTATCAAATGCTCTATGTTTCGGCGATTTTCATGATTTACTTCGTATTCGTATTTGCTGACCACAAAAAAGACTACAGGGATCTTTGGGTACACTGTAGAGAAATTTCGGAACAATTATTAGACATTAAAGTAAGTTTTTTGAGGAAAACATCGACAGAGCACAATGCTACACTGAGCAAACAGACTTGGTAGGCTTATCATATCTTATGTCAATGACTTTTAAAACAATAAAAAAAATACATTTTAACTATGAATACAAATTGCTGTTGCCCAATTTATAATAGTGCTTTTGGAAATGGAGACAAAAAGTACAATGAGTTGTTAATATATTAGCTTTGCTTATTGACTGAGGACTGCCCCCACTCACTATGTTAGAGCTGCATCATTTTAAGCATATAAAAGCAGCAAAGAATCAAAATAAATTGCTTTTCGAGAGAAAATGACGCATTGAAATGATTGTTTTAAAGTTCTATTTGTATCGCTGGTCAAACTAACTCTGCACCAAAACTAAACAAAAATAAACTAACGTGAATATTTGGGCTTTTTGCCTGATATTTAGCTGGTCGTTTTACCTTCTATTGACTTTAAAAAATAACGCAAATGGTAGAAATTCGGAATCGTATTCGCGTTTAAGTTCAAGTTTCATTTGAATGTCCAAACATTAGCATTTCGAGACGCAGAAGTGTAACGTTAAGATCGCTAGCAATCGTTTCCAGCACTTATACTTTGGTGACTGAGTCAGTACTAACACTCGTTTTTGATACTACAATAATGGTATTAAACAAGCACCCTGTCATTGCCTGCTCCCTAAATTTAAGCCTTAAGGAACATGTCTACTCAAAAACGACTTCTACAGTAGAACCCCGATAACTCGAACTCGGATAACTCGAAAAACCCCGCTAACTCGAACAAACCTCCATTTCCCTTGGATTTGTCCCTACTTTTCAGTCATTTTTACTCTTTTAACTCGAACTCGGATAACTCGAAAATCCCGCTAACTCGAACTAAATTTCGTTTCCCTTGATCAAAATTTGGGTCAAATATACCCGGATAACTCGAATTCTGGTTCTGGCAGCTCGCCACGCAAATTGAAATACAAATTGAAATATCCTGTTAGCTCTTCTCGTCGTGTAATCGGCTTTTAACACGACAACGAATTGATTTTAATTTGAGCAACGAATAGATCACGTATCTGAGAGTCATTTTCCACTCTTATCGTAAAAATGTATGATCGTGTGTGAGTTTCTGATGAGTTAAGTTTAATTTACACTGTACTGTGTACTGAAGGCTGAAAAATCGATTAACTATCAATTATTTACTTAAAACTGAATTGAATATTCTATCGACCCCGATAACTCGAAACCCCGCTAACTCGAACTAGCTGTTTTTCGTTTACCTTCAGAGTTCGAGTTATCGGGGTTCTACTGTAGTTCTAATAACTGTAATGTGATAAGCAGGCTAAGATACAACTTTTAACAAAGTTTTAATATTTATGTACGTCCGGCATCAATCCCTTTATTAATTTTCAGTAATAAAAATGTAACGTTTCATGTTTTCTTACATTTCTATCCGTCAAGTTGTCGAGAGCTCAGTTTTTCACCAGAAAACGTTTTACTCGATTTTTATATCTCTTTTTCAGTCCATTTCATGTTGCCTTATTCCTCGTCTCCGTCCCAATTGCCGAAGCAAAGTTCGTTAAGACTGTTGTATTTTAACTGGGTAACCCAGAAAGACTGTTTGTGGAGGAACACGCTTCTAGCTCTGAGGAGGGAATATATATAGGCACTTATTTGACGCATGTGGTAAAATTTTGTTGTAAAACTTACACAAATGGTCATGTTTGGTAGTTCAGATATAGTGAAAAGGCGAATTAACGAACTAGTTTGCCGAGATTCCTCCTAGTTTTAGAAGAAGAAATCACAAGCGGTAAGCTGCCATGCCGTGAGCCACTCCGGCACTGAAACATCGCGCTAGCTATTTTCGCGTTCGCCCCACGGATTTTTGAGCAAAAGAAAGACGGCTGGCAGTCTAAGACTGCTATTTCTTCAGGGCAAGGAGCTCTGATGAAAGCGAATCTGAAAAATATTTTTAGGGCAAAATTCCACTGAAGCGGTTCCATACTTTTCGGTATTAAAGTCGCATGCCTTGTAAAAATGAAGAAGAGAATTTAAAATTTAAACTTGAAAAACTTCTCTCGCAAGCTGTGAATCGCCAAAATAAAGAAAAACAAAAACTCAGACAATGTGAAAATACTGTTAGTTTGTTTTATTACATATACACAGAGGTACCGTTTTAGGACAGCAAGACGCCACCTCTCTGGAACCTCTATTTTCATTCGCCAGCTGTAAACACTACCTCTATTGTTATTCAGGGCTAGGAGCATTGTTGTCACCTGTTATCTATTGTTTTAAGAACCAATGAATTAACTCGTTCCGAGAGGTAGTGGGCGACCCCTAATTAATGATGGTGAAAATAGATTTATTCGGCCAAAACTAAATGCTATTATTAATTATGTGTAGCTGGTGTTCTTCTTGTAAATAAGTTGTTTCTTAGAAAAGCGTTCTTTAACTCTTGAACAGTTAGATTGATCGGTCTTTTCTTTTCATACGAGAAAATTCATATTTCTTTTACTTCTATGATTCTTCGTGTTAAACGCGTTTAAAAGTAAAAATAAAGCCAACAATGTATTCTCGAAATACAGCTACTGTATTGGCGTCAAATTCCGTTCAATTTTGAGCTATACATGCCGACCACAGTAATGTTAAAATTTTCAGTTATCTTTATTAATTAGCTTACCGGCGGTTTTTTTCATAGTAGAATTTTTTTAATACATTTCTATTTAACTTCAATAAACGTTGTTGGATAAAAGTGCCAAGCCCACGCCAAAACGCCACGCCGTTGGTGGTCAGTTGTATATCTCTGAGTGAATATCTACAAGTTTGTATTTTTGTGCGTTAGTATGTTTATCTTCTCACGAGACCTACTTTGGTAGCCTCTCTTTCACTGTTTTTGTATGACTGCGAGCTATAAAAAAAAAACAGAGCGCCCAAAAGTACGTAGTTTCCGCATGTTTTACAAGAAAGAAAGCCTACGAAATCACGTTTGCCATATCGTCATATCTCATTGCTACTCATACCACCATTCAGTCTCGTTGCGCAAGATTAAAGCTTTGATCCAACGTTAATTTAAGAGCTGAATATCAGGACTTAAACATGCACAATTTCAAAATCTACCCTTGCCTCGGAAAAATCGCTCAGGGAGCTTGAAAAAAACAATCGGCTGTGTATACAAGCCTTAGTAATGGTACAAAAACTATACAGTAGCGATACAAAAAGTACACAATAGTATCCCTGGTTTGATATGAGCTTATCGGACTATATTTAGATTCGAAGGGCTTATTATATCAGAAGGGTCTATGTATTTCAGATTTGGGGAACTTTAAGCGGAGGAGGGTGCTTAATTTTAGTTTATTTTGGTGGCTGAAATCGTGAACTGGATAAAACCCAGAAAAAAAAATACACAAAAAACCCTTCCACTGGGACAAACTCTCGCAAAACACACAATAATTAAGCATGCCCACCTGTTACGACAGCCTCCTTCAATCTATGCAAAGACGGCGTTTGTATATTTTGGAAGTAATTTTTTTTCTTAAATATAAATAGTCTAAATAAGAGGACAAAAATCAACGACATGTTTCCAAATTCAACATTTATTTACAAGTTCAAAAGGAATGTTAATCAGGTGGAAAACTGAAAGCAATCAGAAATTGCCTTACATTTTCCCACCTTATGTCCTAGTAGTAAATGTTTACATGTAAACGATTATGTATAATGGTTAAATGCCACAGAACTTACGTTACGACCTCATTATAGCCACTTTTTGGCCCGCAGAAAAGCTAGACATTTTCTTAGTTAACATTTAACAGCCTAACGCGGTTCCATTGTAACACCTAAAACAACTTTCAAAGAGTAATTAAAAGAAATCGCTGTTTTGTCGTTCGATGCAGCACATTTATTGAGCAATTCATTAATTGATAATAATTTTTTTCTAGTTTATTTAATACTATCAGTAACTACTGAGCCCCACAAATTCATGTACAGTGATGTGATCGAGCAATGTTATCTAACTATGATTTAAAAATGTTGCTTATAAGAACGAGTTAATTAATTAGCTTAATAGCGTCTATGCTGAATTAAACTTGAGAAAATCCTTGACATCTTCAGCTGAACCAATGAAGATGGGACATCTATCATGAAGCTTCTGTGGCTTGACATCTAAGATTGGCTGTTTGCCATCACTGGCCATGCCTCCAGCTTGTTCTATGATGTACGCCATGGGTGCACATTCGTACAACAGGCGCAGCTAAACAACAACAAGCAAACAGAAAATATGTTTATTCACACATGACTTTTTTTTAGCCTGTTCATATTGAGAAAAGTTATCCCTGATAGAACTTGGTTTGGTAGAACTTGGCTACCAACAAGTTTTATTTGCTAAACATGTGAATGGTTGCCACAGACATGAGTTTTCAAATTCCCTGACTTTTTCCTGATAAAAATAAAATTTTCCTGACCAAATAAAATACAAAATGCCAAATAATGTAATGGCCTCCAGCCTCCGCTTTAAGAAAAAAAAAAACATTGCTTGGATCACACTGATCTGAAATTTTTCTTCCAGCCTTCATTATCAATGGTATTGAATCAGAGGTGTTTTAATCTAAATTTTCCCTAACTTTTCTTCAAAATGTCAAAAATTAATTTACCTGTCTCAAAATTTAATTCTTTGACTTTTCAGGAACACCCAACAGACTGTTTCGGTGAATATTTGTTCGGAAGACGGTCTATAATTTTCAAGAAGGCAACAGCGGCTCGTAAATTCGGCTTGTATATTTATATTTTGTTCCCTGAAATTTTCTGAAGGGCGTTTTAATTATTTTAGTTTTTCAATCGCACAAAAGGGCACTTAAAACGTAAAAACGGTGTTCCGACACCCAGGGCTTGAGACTAACTTTTTAACTAACTGGTTTACTGGCTAGTGACATGTCAGATTTTACTAGCCAAAAGTAATTTTTCACTAGTCAGGTATATTGATTTCTATCAAGAACAGTTGACTTTTCCGATTTTTTCACTAGACAAATGGCTAGTAGGAATGTTAAACCTGGTAGCCAAAACCTAAATTTTAATAGCCTTTGGCTAGTTGGCTACCGTTAGTCTCGAGCCCTGGACACCTACAGTAAAATTTTCTTGTTCGGTGCCCCTGACTTTTCTGTAACCTTGAAGAATTTTATTTTTTCCAGACCATTTCCTGACCTGTGGCAACCCTCATGTGGTCATTTTCACACACCAATACAAAAATCTTGAGCTTTCCAGCCTCTCACTAGAAACATCACATACCTTTCCTCTTGGGCTTTTCTTGTTTCCTGGGTACATAAATATTCCTCCATATACTAACGTCCTGTGCATGTCTGACACCATAGAACCAACATAACGAGCAGCATATGGAGTCTTATTATCCTACAGAACCACCAATTTAAAATCATATTTTAACTTGATGAAGGAATAACAAGGGTCGGGGTAAAGCTTCAAGCCTGGTGGCCCATCTTGCTGGAGCTTATCCAGGCTTATGATTGTAGCATTAAGTGGCTAGAAGTATTTCTACTCCCTCCTGGATGGGATGCTAGTCCATCTCAGGTGCCCCTAGCCATATAGTCGCCAGTACCCATTCATACACCTGGGTGGAGAGACAGGATGAGAGTTAAGTGTCTTGCCCAAGAACACAACACCATGACGCTGGTCAGGGCTTGAACCGGAACCACTTATTATATCTGGAGTCCAGCACGCTAACCTTTGGGCTGCCGCGCCTCCCAATAATTATAAATAAATACACAGTACAAACTTTAAATGTTACAGTAAGGCCATCCAACTTGCTAACCTTTGGAAATTTGATAGATTCTAAATATTTGGTAACTGCATCATCAAACAAGGATGCATTCCCTTCATTTATGCTGTAAATTGGTTTGCCTCGTGGCTTCATTTTGATGTCTGGATGGGTCAGAACAAATTCACCTATGGACTAAATAAAACAAGGAATTTGTAAACTAATTAAAGTTAAATTATTTTGTACATAAAGTTCAAACGATATCCATACCTTAACAGCCCCTCTGGAATTTATATTTCCTTAACTATGACCCATGCCCCAGAATTTCCAAGAAGAGGCCCCCACCCCAAAAAACTAAATTAGCAATAATTGGGAATTAGAGGAACTTGTGGGTTCGGCAGCGAGGGGTACTAGAAAGTTGGAGGTGATGGAGTGCGAGGGGTGGTAAGTACGATACTATGTTTTCTAATTCTTTTCTTGATATTTTGAGGGGCAGAAAAAAATGAATGACATTGTTTGAACTGTTAAAACCTTACAATGGTTACACTCAATTATCGAATCCTTCCTTGTCCTATTTATATTTTAGTGTTAATTACCTTTGAATACCTTGTTATGACACAATTGATTGAATGCTTAATAAAATTGTTTACAGCCTAGAGGAGTTCATTTTTATCCAAGTCTGACTCTGAGCCTCTACTATAAAAATTTGGTCAAGCTTACTGGATCAAGTGTAAAACCATTAACTCCATTTCCAGTTGTGAGCACGACCATTGTGGCACTACCGAATAGAGCATACCCTGCTGCTACAAAATTCCTGCCTGGCTGAAGGGCATCGTCTAATGTTGCTGGGCCGTCATGTGACTACAAAAGAAAACAGTGATAATTGGTCTGACCGTCATAATTAATTCACTTCAAGGCAGCTCATGTGCTAGAGTTCTAATTAAATTAATATATAATCAAGGTCGCTAAACAGTGAAAATATCAAGAGATTTACATTTAATTTATTCCCCTCACAATATTTCACATAATATAATTATGTACTGTATGTTAAGTTGTACATTTTTTATATTGTTTTCTTCAAAATGTGCAGCTCCAGAAATTATCCATACCAACTACAGCTGGGGAGGTCATTTAATTCCAAGGGGGCGGGAGGTTCTCAAAAGCCAAAATTTTTAAAGTGCATGTGACAAAAGTCATTTTTTATTTTCCAGTTCGAATCCACATTGGGTCCTAATATGAAAAGCAAAAAGAAAATCCCATACTAGTGATTTTCCTTCGCCGCGCTTTTGCCGTTTAAAAATGTAAAATTCCACTTCCGGTTGCATAAATTCCATGCCAGGAGGGGAATTGGGGAGAGCTGTTTTGCTATGTGTCAACGGGAACACTTTGGCAACCAAACAAAGAGAAAGTAAGAGATTGTGAACTATAGAGATTGTGCACCATTAAAATATTAAACAACCAAGAAAACTAAGTCCAGCATTTACTTTGTCAAAAGTTGTTTAGAAAAATAACATGTCAATGTGTCCCCAGTGACAAGTAGCAACCTAGCTCTCCCCAGTTCCCCTCTCGGCATGGTATTGACCCAATCGGTAGTAAAATTTCACATTTTTAAACAGCAAAAAGGCTGTGAAGGAAAATCACTAGAGGAATTTTTTTCGCTTTTCATATCAGGACCCAATGTAGATTCGAATAGGAAAATTAAATAAAAATGTCATAGGCACTTTAAAGGAAAGTACAATGTATGGTGCTTAACTGAAATTTCCAGAGGGGTGGGGGATTTTGTGGGAGGGGAATGGATATTTTCTGGAATAACACTGACAATAATATTATAATTACCTTCCTTGAAATGCCAAATATAGAGCCTATAGCAGCAAGACATTCAATGTTTGATGAGCCATCTAGTGGATCAAAGAAAACCATGTACTTTCCTTGCCTTTCAGTTTCTACTTCAATGACTTTTTCGTCTTCTTCAGAAACCAGCAGGCACGTTGTGTAAGAAGATTTAAGCATGTTAATAAACAGCTCATTTGCCATGACATCTAATTTCTGCTGTTGGTCTCCTGATACATTTGTATCTCCTGCAATTCCATATCTAAAAGAAATTATTTAATAATAAATATACCTCTTATTAAATATTCAAGTTCAAAGCCTGTATGGGCAGTAAATAGAAGGAAATAACAGAAATTTGTTCTGTACCAGCTTCAATATGAACTCAGAAAAATAAGGCTAAAGGAGTGAATAGAGTCTATTTATTAATATCTCTTACAATATGGAGAAAGAAAACATTAGAAGTCATGGATGCAAAAAAGGGTCATACTGCAGAATAAATATCATGGCCCACAATTGACCAATCACGACTTGTGTACTATCTAAAAGATGGAGAATATTAATAAGTCTTTTGTTAGGAATTTACAATCTCAAACCCAGTCCTAAACTCTTTTAAATAAAGATAATATAAGGCTTTTACCCAGACCTCTTTCGTACCATGAACATCTGGGAGCTTGGTCCCAAACCTAGCCTGCGTAGCTGGCGGTATTTTTGGGTTATAAAGCGCGTACAAGCAAGCGGCGAAGCCGCGACAACGAGCGGCGCAGCCGCGAGTGGCTTGGGGAGGAGGAGTTGAATTACCGCCTGCCCGGATGGGCTGCTTTTTTGGCTTCCGCCCCTTATTTGTATTTTGACAACCTGTTGACAGGTTCTGTGGCTTTGAATAATCTATTTTGACAGTCACGTCCACGGAAAACTCCGTTTCATACCGGCAGTCGACAAAGATCTACAAATCGGACTCTTCATTCGATAAAATCCAGCGAACAAAATAGTTCATCATTCGAAACTAACTAGGCTTAGACAAGAGCGCTCCAGTATATCGGAAGGAAATGTGCTTTTCAAAGCTATGTCACGCAACAAGTTCGGCTAAAATAACCGCTTCCAATCTGGTCAAATTTAGGAAAAAACAAACAGTTTATCTTGTTGAATACTGCTTCCAAATTGTCAAAACGAGCAAAGGTATGTCATAGATATTCTTGACAATACAATAAGACCAAAGCGTAATGCCAAAATTTCGCTTAAACTTTAATCTGAGTCGCACCAGGAGTCGCACTAAATTAAATCAACTGCAATGCGGTTAGCAAAATGGCCATCACAACTCTTTCACGAAACAAATCGTTTGCGGCCGCTTGTTGCTCTTGCTTCAAACAATTTCTCCATCTTCGCGTAACATATTCAAACTCGATAAGGCCCACGATAAAGCTTGATGTGCCATGTTTGATTTGCTTGATTTGCTTTGTTCGCGGCAAAGAACTGCCGCCATTCCTTTAGAGCGCTCCCTAGGGAGATTACCAAAACATTTGATTGACAAGCTAAGCATTCTGATCCAATCAGAATGGACCGTACGCCAGCGTACGGGCTTCTCAAAAAAGCAGCCCATCCGGGCAGGCGGTATTTCAACTCCTCCTCCCCAAGCCACTCGCGGCTGCGCCGCTCGTTGTCGCGGCTTCGCCGCTTGCTTGTACGCGCTTTATAACCCAAAAATACCGCCAGCTACGCAGGCTATCCCAAACCTGAACCAATGGACAATGGTTTGACTCTGACAAGAACTTGATGCCTTAAATGGCTACTACTCATTTTTAATGGCTTTTTTCTATGACAATACCTTCATCACCACAAGTGTAACTTCTGCTCCTTATTTATTTGTATTAATCTTAGCTTCTTGATTCTTTACTTTAAGATTCAGAAGTTGTTATTGTGTTTTAATTTGCTCCTTAACCTTCTCTGCTATTACATGGAAGAAAGTTTGAAAAAGTCTTACTACATATTCTAAAGATTGGTCATCTATATAATTTTCTTCCTTTTTTAGTTTGTGTGACCCGCAGGACCATTTCATTACCTCAAGTTTTTAACAACAATTTCTGCAATGACACCATATTACCAGATGACTTTGAAATTGATTTAATTTAAGGGCAAAAAGTACAAAGTCCACTAGTCACGCTACACTTGGTTCGCTTGTAATGCAATATACCCTGTCAAATTTCCATAATTTTTTTGTTGAGTCACGAACTTACAGTTGAGCAATTCCTGCCTTCCTTACAGCTGAGGAAACTGCCTTGATTGCACAGCAGATAGCATTCAACAGTTGTGTGAGATCTCCAGTTGCACCGGGAATCTTTCGCTGCTCTGTCAGCACAAAGCGAGTTAAGGGTCATACAGTTTGTGTCTATGTCAGCCATGATTTATAAATATCTGTAGTAAGATAGAAATTAATTGTTATTATACACAAACTATCATATTGTAACAATAAAACATCAATATACACACGCCAATCACTCGTAAAGAAATCAGGTCCGTTGAAGTTAGAAGATTTTTAGAATAGAAAGGGACAATCTATTGATCTAAAGGCTAAGTTTCTTGAGTCTGGGAAAGTTTTCTTGCAAGAAATTTTGAGGAAAACGCTTAGAGCATAGTGAATTGCACCTACAGATGGGAGACGTAATACTCAAAAATAACTTAAAAGCAATTATCTATTCATTTTTACCTCCTAAACAAGCTGTAAAACCTCTTTTTCTCGCTCAAAAGATTGCCAAGTGTCGATTCTACGTGGCTTCGAACTGTCCAGCCGAGCGAGGAAGAAGAAGGCCTGGATACGAGGTACTTTGACACGCCTTCTTAACGCCCCCAAGTGGTCACGTGGGTTCTTTTCATCTGGGATTCAAAATGGCGGTACGGTTGCTTCGACTCGCTCCGAATAGTTTAGCGTTTCGCTCCATCTATTTAGGCTTAAGTAGGGCTTCTTTCTGCTCTACACAGGATGGAAAACTGTTGATCGAGGAAGAAAAATACGCCTGGCTGAAGGATCTTGGTCTAAAGGCTGAAAATGATGGCGTTTATAATGGCACGTGGAGCGCCAGAGGAGAGGTGAGCTTACATCAGCCTTTTAGTGTGTGTTGCACAATCCGCTCTGACTGATTATTTTTTTTTCTTCATTTGTAGACTGTGACGTCGATTTGTCCTTCAAATGGACGGGCGATCGCAAGAGTTCGTCAAGTAAGTTTCGCCTTCAAGCTAGTTGGGCCATCCCCTTTTTTTTTTTTTTTGCGTCGTCCGCCGCCCGTTTTCGTTTTTAAAAAAAAAAAATTTTTTTTTGTTTTTTATTTTTTTTTTTTTTTTTTTTTTTTTTTTTTTTTTTTTTTTTTTTTTTTTTTTTTTTTCCGCTTTTTTTTTTTTTTTTTTTTTTTTTTTTTCCCCCCCCCCAAAAAAAAAAAAAAAAAAAAAAAAAAAAAAAAAAAAATTGTTTTCGCGCTCATTTTTCGTCACTAAAAGTTTATTACTATTTAGTTGTACATTTATTTTTAACACGTAAACCACGCCTGCATGTGGTTTTATATTAAAGGCGCATTGATTCCGAGGTTAACGACGTGACCTCATTTTGATGAATGATGATTGTGAAAATCGTCGATGTCCATTGTAACAATCCACCAAAAAATTTTCTGTTGCATAGACTACGAGCAGTCCCTATTTTTTCGCAGAGTCCGTCGAGCTTGAAGCGAATTTTTTTTCGAAGAGTTCGTCGAGCTTATAGCGAAAAAAAATACGCGTGGGGGGAGGAGGCGGGGCAAGGCGAGAAGCGAGAAAAAATAGGGACTGCTCGTAGTCTATCTGTTGCATGGATTGGTCAAAACAAAAGACACATTGTACAGAACACATTATTCGGATATTTGTCACATATCATAAAATGTTCAAGAAATTGCAAGCACTATGATTGGTCATTGCATGCCCCCCCCCCCCCCCCTTGCTTACTATGTCCCGAGTTTAAGCACACAATTTCTTGATTTAATATTTTTATGATTTTTGTTGAGTTATGTACTAAGCACTTGTGAATTTTAACTCAAGGAGAACTGGTGGGGGGGGGGGGGTGATTTGGGATCTGTTGCATCTGACTTAGCTTGGGGCTTCTTATCATGGAGCAAGATACTGTACATGTAATTTCTTAAATCTTTTAAGGGTTCCTTGGAAGACTACAACGAGACAGTCAAGTGTGCCAAGGATGCCTGGAAATCTTGGGCAATGGTATGGTTTACAGTAATGCACATGTAACAACAGGTGTCAACATAAGGTGCGTTTACATGACAGAAAAATTTGGGTACGGACCTGTCAAAAAATTGGTCCAGACCTAATCACTTTTGTAGAGCAACAGTCAAATCAAAACAGGGCCACAGGTGCCTTTATGGCCCCATTTTGATTTGACTTTTTCTCTACAAAAGTGGCCATGTCCGAATCAATTTTTTGACAGGTCCGTACCCAATTTTTTCTGTCCTGTAAACACGCCTATAGTGACACCTGCCAGGGCTCAAACTCTTCATGACCACTTGATCTGGAGTCACACAATAACCATTTATCCTCTGTGCCTGCTTCCATTTAACACACTGTAAACATGTTCATTTTTTATCCGTGATGAATCTTAGGTTGCCAAAGCAAGTGTGTGACTGAAATAATCATTATACACCTGTACACATACAGGCCTGAACATTTCTCTGTTACTTTTTAGACACCTGCACCAAAACGTGGAGAAATTGTCCGGCAGATTGGCCAGGCGCTAAGAGATAACTTGGAAAACCTTGGAAAACTGGTAAGTTTAGTACTACAACCCTCCAAGTTTATTTTTTTTTCCTTAGTGGCCATTTGGCCACCAACTACTCAAGTTTGGTCGCCAGTGAAAAATTTTAGTCACCAAATTAAGCTGATGCTTTTAATCTTTCCTCCCAATTTTAGTCGCCAGGCTGGCGACCTTGGTTCAAATTTAGTTGCCAGCTCCAAAATTTTAGTTGCCATGGCAACTAAATTGGTCTTAACTTGGAGGGTTGTACTACTAGTTATTATTATTATTGTATCTTCCTTATCAAAACACTGGCATCAGATCAGAGAAAATTTAGGGTAACTGCACAACAAAGCACTAACCTGACCACTTTCACTTCAGACTGAAATAAAAGACTGGGGATTTAAAATTGGCCTGAAATGAGGGAGCATGAAAGCTCCTCTTTAAGTACTGTACATACGTATACATGTATGCACACAACTTATGTTTTACTTAAAACAGGTTGCACTTGAAGTTGGGAAGATTAAGCCTGAAGGTATTGGCGAGGTACAAGAGTATGTTGACATCTGTGACTATGCTGTTGGTCTGTCAAGGATGATTGATGGAAAGGTGCTGCCTTCAGAACGTAAGAGATTTAATTGGATTTTGTGAACCTTTTTATTTACTTTGTTTGGTACATTGAGACTCAAGTTACATGTACATAAAATAATATGATGATGACGATAGCAGCAGCGACATGACCATATAGTTTTTCATACATGTAGCAACTTCATTTTGCAACAAGATTCTTAGGCACAAAATTGCACTCTTTACAACTTTAAATATTCAAATTATGTTGAACTACCAGTAACATTCAGACCCTGCCTCCCCCCCCCCCAAAAAAAAGTAGAAAGAAATTAGGGTGTACAGTACTGATCAAATTAATGTGAGTTGACAATCTCTTGCATCTCGATCCTCTTGTACCTCAAAACTTGACACTCTATCCTCAAAAATTTGAGATTCGAGTGTTGGGTCTAGACTGTAGGAGGCTGTCGACTTGTGTTTGAGCTATACTGTACAGCGGAACCTTGGTTCTTGAAATTCAACTCACTCTAACTTTGAGATGCAAGAAGCGAGTTTGGAGAATAAAGTCAACACTGCCAGCACGCATTTCAGCGGTACTGTCACTGTATGTCATGATTATTTCTAGGTGTGTAATTCACTTGTAAACCAACACCTGTCCTTCTTATAATAACATCATGTTTGTTTTAGGTCCGGGTCACACTCTTCTTGAACAGTGGAATCCAGTTGGCTTGGTGGGGATCATCACAGCTTTTAATTTTCCTGTGGCTGTTTTTGGATGGAACAGCAGTATTAGCATGGTGTGCGGAAATGTTAATCTTTGGTAGGTTCGTTGAAATTGCCATAAAAAATACACAGCTGCAGCAATTTTGTCAGTGTCAAAGGTTTCTCTGTACAGTTATGCAATATTAATTTTTACTGACAATTGACTGACTGACTGTCTGATTGATTGATTGATTGATTGATTGATTGATTGATTGATTGATTTCATTGACTGATTGATTGACTGATTGATTGATTGATTGACTGATTGATTGATTGATTGATTGATTGATTGATTATATTGACTGATTATATTGACTGACTGACTGACTGACTAATTGATTGACTGATTGATTGACTGATTGATTGACTGATTGATTGACTGATTGATTGACTGATTGATTGATTGATTGTTTTCTTAATAATTATTGATATTTAACAGGAAGGGTGCTCCATCAACTCCTCTTACAAGTGTTGCTGTCACAAAGTAAGTAATCTATTAATTAGTGATAATCTTCTTATGGTTTAAATTTGCTTTGGATTTAGCCTTCTTTACACCGGTTTATATTGTAATAAAAATTAATATGCACATGCGTGGAATTACATAGTACACAAAGTCTAATCAAGATGTACTTATGGGTTAATTCTTTAATTTGTTTTCTAGGATTGTTAGTGGAGTTTTAACTGATAACTCAGTCCCAGGTGCTGTATGTTCACTGGTCTGTGGTGGAGCAGACATCGGGTACGAAATCCTGCTTTGATTCATTAGGCATCTCAGTGTCTGTTTCTCACACCTGCAAATTCAAAAACCATCACCAGTTGATGAGCGTGACCTAAGGGTTAAGGTCTGGAGGTCCTGGGTTCAAGTCCTCCTCCCTGCCACTGGATGGATTTGTGTTCAGTTTATTAGTCCCAAATTCAACTCCTTCATGTTTTGTACATAACATGTAAAAAATTTTAGCAAACTGGTCAGCCTCAAAGAAACATTGCTGAAGCCATACATGTCACAAAGAAATGTGCATTATTCTATTTATTGTATTTGTCGTGTTTGTCTAAATTGAGATCTCTTGTTCTGTAGTCAAGCGATGTCAGAGGATGAAAGAGTTGACTTGGTGTCCTTTACTGGCAGCACACCGGTAAGATTTCTGCAATGCCTGTACAATTATATGTATTAGACCTCTTGAATGAGTGTGTGCTAACATGTCTACAAATGTCTGTTTATCAGAGGTTTGTCATCTGGGTGTAAAAAGGTGGGAAAATAAACAAATTTTGAACCCCCCATTTGACCCTTGCCAGTGTGGAGTTGAGCTTGGGGTCAGTGCCTTATAATAAGGACTGGCTAAACTAAAAAAACATTGTTGGAGATAAGATACCTAAACAACATTCATGTGACATTTGTTTTATGTTTCTCTTAGGTTGGTCAAAAGGTTGGCACAACAGTGCAAAACAGATTTGGTAAGTGGATGAAAACATCTTGACAGGTCATAACTTACAGTACGTACACCAAAAATAAATTTTATTAATTTATTCTATTTAATTTACAACTTCACAGGGAGAAAAATCTTGGAGCTTGGAGGGAATAATGCCATTATTGGTAAGCTGACTTTAACTAACTGTTCAGTCCAGAAGATAATTATAACAATTAAATTTTTATTTTCAGTAAAAATTAAGCAAAATAATGTTTCTTATAGAGAATTTTTAGGGAAAATTAAAGCAATACGTATACAGTGAGCTGCATACAGGAAGCACATACAGTACATGTTGTAATGTTATGTCCAACTGAGATATCTCAACAAACAACACTTACTGAACGTTTTGTTAATGAGCCCTGAACACTAGGGTGTTAATGCTAGAAATTTTGGTAGAAGTTTAAATAATACCGGTAACAATTTCTACCAAAATTTCGGGTTTAAAAAACAATTTTAATTGTTAATTTAATGCATAAAAAATGTTTCTGACAGCTTTGTGTATAAATTGTAATATTTTTTCCTTGTTTTAAGTGATGAATGATGCAGATTTAGATCTTGCCATTCCATCAGTACTATTCGCATCAGTCGGGACTGCTGGCCAGAGATGTACCACAACACGCAGACTGGTAACAAAGAAACTTCCATTCAACTACATTCACCAAGTGATCTCACAATAATTGTGACAATTATTGTCACTGAACCCCTTGACTACTAACTTCAGCTTAAATGTTGGAAGACGCACTACAATGTGAATGTGACCCTCCCTTCCCCCTGCCCTCTTTCCGCAAAAATTAAGAAAGACCCCTCTGGTGGTCTCAGAAAGATATCTAGACGTTCCTGTCATGCTTGCCAGGTAACTTTTTATGTGCACTTGCCCCTATAGATAACTTACAAATCTCAGTTAACTAGCAAAGATGAGTATGTAACTGCTCTGTGTAAAGTACCAGAATTTGGCAGTTGATTGCCAAAAGGACAAGCTGTAATTAAAATTTTTCTTAAGCCCTGGCCCCATTTCCCAGCAGAATGTTCCCTCGGAGCACAGCGTTGCCTTACGTCTAGATGGCATATCTGTGTGGCAAATACTGACAGATTTATATGTCATATACAGCTATTTCAATAAACGTTGTCGGTTGGAAGCTAAAACCTAAATGGCAAGACCATATGGCATTTTGGGTATTCACTTCAAATTTACATTTTAGCCTCATTAAATGCACAAATTTCACTGTCGCTTGGCTCTAAGTTTTGAAAATTCTTCTTTAATTCAGTGTGGCTTAAAGCACCTTGTTTCACATGTTTGAAGAAAAAGAAAACGTGCAAATTCGCATTTGTCATGTCACTATATATTTTAGTATTCAGCACGTGCAGTTAACTCTCTTCTTCTACCCATACTGCCTTTCAGTTTTGTCTTTAAGCTTTGATCCGGACAACGTTAACTGAAATAGCTGTATATATATGGTTGTTAAATGATAAAAGCATTTAAAGTATTTTTATTACCGGTAATTCAATCCCTGTGCTAAGAAAGGTTGAATCATTCTGTTGTTGTTTGCAATGATTGCAGACTGTGCATGAAGATATCCACGATGAAGTAGTGGAACGTTTAAAGAAGGCCTACTCCCAGGTCAGGATAGGTGACCCGCTGGAAGGTAAGCTCAAGTACAGTGCCACACAATCCCAGGGGAGGTACTCCGGCTTGTAAATGACGGGGATGATCGAAGGATTTTTTTGGGTTTGAAATTTTTGATTCTGGGATTTTTTTGGGTAAGAAGATTTGGCAAGTATTTTTTTGGGTGACTTGATTCAAATAGGGGATCTTTTAGGGTATAAAAAACAAACTAAAGTGCCGTGGCACGGCCTTGGCGTATTTATGATATGATGAATAATCAAACACAAACGTTATTGCCCCTCCTGGCAATTTAGGGGTACCGGTAATTTGACAAGGAATTTTTTAGAGGTTATTTTTGGTCCAGGGATTTTTTTGGGTAATGTCAAAAGACTAAGGGATTTTTTTGGGTCCTGAGTTTTGCCTTCATTCGATCATCCCCGTCATTTACAAGTCGGAGTACCCCCCCCCTGGGCACACAATCAACCAATCAGAGACCCTACAGATATACAAGTTTGTCACAGGGGCTTCAATGTTTATTAAGGTGACAGGAAAAATTGCTAAGTGCAGTTCATGGCAGCTGATTTATAATTGCAGCTTAACATAATTGACCAGAATGTTGTAAGAGAAAGGTTGCAACAAATTGAGGTGAACTTTCTTTACAAAGATAACAAATTTTGCCAATTGCCATTTTTTAAAAAAACCTTTTGTATCTATCCAAAAATTAATGTGAACATTTTCCAGCCTATTCCAAGAGGGATGATTTGATCACATGAATAAACTCTTTGTGGCTGCAATTTATCATGTTTTCTGAGTGTATGTTTAACACAAATTTTTTCTCTCCTGATGTACAGCGGACACTCTCTACGGACCAGTCCACTCTGAAATGGCAATTGATATTTACAAGAAGGCTGTTGATGATGCCCAGAAGCAGGTTGGTTCATAGCTAATTAAATGCTTGCTGCCATTACACTGGGTGCTTCCTATTAATGCGCCCAAGTGGATATAGTACTTAGGTCACAGAAATGCTAATCAGTAGGGGTGTCAAAAGCACAAATTTCTGAAGGTGCGAACTATCTTTTATACATATGTACATGCAGACATTTGTAAGGTGTACTTAAATGTACATACACGTAGTTCAAGATGTAGCTTTTTTGGTTATACCGACAGTCTCTGTGGGTCATGGTCATGGTCAAGTAAATTTTTTCTTCTTTATCCCATGCAGGGAGGAAAGATTGAATATGGTGGAAAGGTAAGAATAATTGAAACTTATTATCTAGATTATCTAATTTAGGTTTTATTATTTCTTTGTATTCTAACAATTAAGCATCCCTTCCAGGTAACAAATACCCCTTAACAAATACCCCTTCTCAAAATGGTACTCACTGATAATCAGGGTTGCCACATGTACAAGTCGGGAAACGGTCTGGGAAAAACAATTCAAGGTCAGGGAAAAGTCAGGAAATTTTGTTTTGAGTCATGGAAAATTGACATTTAAAAGAAAAGAAAAGTAGGGGAAACTTGGAATATAACCCCCTGATTCAGGGTTCTCTTTAGAAGGCGGGACCTGGGTACCAGTACAAGGATACTCAAGTGTTAGTACCCGCCCACTTTCAAATTGAATGTAAGGACGTTTGCTTCATTGTGTTCTTATCTGCCCGCCTGCTCTCCCTTTTGATGCCTTTCTACTTCAAAACTGAATGGGATTTCATGCAATTGATGACATTTTGTGTTTATTTGGTCAGTGAAATTTTATTTCTATCAGGGGAAAGTCTGATTATAATTATATATTAGTTATACAGCTATGATTATAATGGTGCTAATGAGCCAACTGGAAACTGACTATACAGGCATGTACCTTGCCTTATTGAAATCCAAAACTGTTACACGTCTATTTTGTAGGTCCTGGACCGTACAGGTTTCTATGTTGAGCCGACAATTGTGACTGGTCTTGCTCATGATGCAGAGGTTGTGCACAGGGAATCCTTTGTACCTCTTCTCTACGTTCTAAAGTGCAAGGTAATATAAGAATAACAGATGCTGTATATTGCATGCACTGATGCACACAAGCTTATGTCTAAGGCATTTAATAACAGTGTATAATATTATACACACTTGTAATATAACAAAGGTGTAAAAGCAGACAAACTTGACTTTTTCTGTTAATTAGGGGATACTTTTGAGGATTAGAGAGGCTTACAGATTTTAAGCTGTACATTTCTAGGGAAAGAACAATGAGACCATTTGAGTTTACATTGTTTATCTGAAGCCCTTTGGTTCATTTTGTACTATATGTACACTTTGACAATGATATCTATGACTGTTAGCAAGCTTATAGTTTGTAATTAAAAGCTTTTTTTTACATTGCGTTATATTATTAACTTAACACTTTCAAAGTTGATGCTTTGCAAGTGTTAGCTTAACCTCACAAAACTGCAAGGCATAATTAAAAAAGTTAAGAAGACTTCCACAATTTCCCTAACACAGCACATGTGGTTACTAATATTTCTGGTTTTAACCTTTCAGAGCTTTGAAGAGGCTGTCAGTTACAACAATGAAGTCAAACAAGGACTCTCCAGCAGCATATTCACAAAGGACATTGGCAAAGTGTTTAACTGGATGGGGTAATGATAAGTGCTTAATATAATGACTGGCCCTAAGGGAAACAGTGAGTTTTGGTTCCTTGAGAATCCTTATGTTCCCAGAGGCTAAAGGAACATTGAGGGTTGAGGGGGAACAAAAGTCACTGTTTTCTGTGGGGACAGTCGTTAAGTGTTTTGTGTTTTAATCCAACTGGAAATACACCGTAGTCTTTAGTATTCACCCTTAAATTTTCCTTTGGCTGAAAACGACATTGATTTATCATAGCACAGCCCAGTGCTTAGAGCTTTCAAATGCACATTGAGAAATATCATTTGAGTCGAATTAAATTTTCGCATGTACATTAATAATTGTTGAATTTCAACTGCTGACTCCCTCGTACTAGCAAACCAGTGAATAAAAGTTTAATTAGCTTTTGTCCGCAACTTCAAATTGCTTTGGCTGTTCATACCATATGGATCGAGCTACATGTTCTGATCACATGCAAGTTCAAGGTTCAAGCTGTTGTATCCTTAGGGAGTGAAGTAAGTTTTGTTTCCCCTGGGGGTGAGGGGGGGGGGGTGAGTTTTGATGCACGTCAAGTCATATGTTCTCATCCAAATATAGAAAACTGCATTTCGGTTTGGGGGAATGACAAATAAAATAATATAAGTGCAGCCTGCATGACATTGTAGTTATGATCATTTATTACCTTGCAGTCATGCCAAGGACTTCAGGTTTCTCATAAGCTTAAACAACCTTGTACTAATAGAACATTATTTTTGAAATGAACTTAATGCAGGCCATTGAAGTACCCAATAAACGTGATAGGCCTGATCAAATTACGGTAAATTTCAGTCTGCGATTGATATTTAATATTAATTTGTTGTTGTTTTCACCAGTCCATTAGGATCAGACTGTGGAATTGTAAATGTCAACATTCCAACAAGTGGAGCAGAGATTGGAGGAGCTTTTGGTAAGTGCTGAAGGACAGGATGTGAGTGAACAATGTTTTGTGCATGCAATGATAATCACTCATTTGTAGCCTGCAGTTTTCTTGTACTCAATTCCTTTGTGTGCTTGCAACTGGGGCAAACAGTAAGCAACGGAGTGGGCAAAACTGATAGTTCTTTATATGTACACAATCATGCAAATTAAATCTACGGTGTATCAACTAAGGGCTGGTTTCCACTAGTGAAAATCCAACAGAGTTGTAAGCAGAATTCCCTATTCTGTTCTGCTTATGACACGATAGATCTAGTGAAAGCTGAAATTTAAAATCATCAAATTTGATTGGGTCTGTTGTCGTTGATTATCCACTGATTTTGATCTTTGATACCTTAGGTGGTGAGAAGCACACTGGAGGAGGACGTGAATCTGGAAGCGATGCATGGAAAGCTTACATGAGGAGGTCAACATGGTAAATAATTCACAGTGTTTTATTTGAACTCTTTTCTAACTTCAGTCTTAGTGATAATTATATACTATATTTAGCAAACTACAGTTGAATCCCGATAACTCGAACCCTCAGTAACTCGAACCTCCTGCTAACTCGAACCTTTTTCGATTTCCCTTGAAGGTTCGAGTTATCGGGATTCAACTGTATACATTCATGTCGGTCCACACATTACAGTGTAAGTAGTCGGTCTAGATAACAATTTCTCTCTTTCTTTCCTCAGTACAATTAACTTCAGTAAAGATCTTCCCCTTGCACAAGGAATCAAGTTTGGTTAAAGGGTGTACCTGAATGTGTGGTCTTGAGTTCTTATTCCTATAAAAGTACAAGTAACAATGCAACAGCTAAAAACATGGAGGGTGACTAAAACAGAATCAATGAATATGGATCGGACGACTCCTTTTCAAGGCTAACTACAGTATCATACACTGCTACCATACACTGCACATGCTCTAACTAAAGGTGGCTCCAAATAGTAACAATCATTTGGCATTCTATTACAACTAGCCCGATAGTGTGGCTAATAAACATTTACAGACTGTACTTGTTATAATTATTCTGCAAAAGAGCAGTAAGAATCTGAAACACACCATTGATGTAAAACAAAGAACCACAAAAAAAATATACAGTAGAGCAGGAAAACAATAGCTTCAAAACAAAGAAATAACTATTTCACAGGTTCTTTCACCAATAGTATTAACATGTTAGTAAGTTAAGAGCCACATTAAATTCGTGCAAGAATAGCATATCTCTGAACCCTGTTGCCAGATTTTTCAAATATTAATGGTAAAAATATTTCTAAAGCTGATTAGACAAAAATATAACATTAGAAAAAATTAAGCCTCAAAAGGTTAAAAATGGGGTATCTTTGTTGCTGTATTTTAATGTCATGGTGACGTGAAGTTGTTCACAAAAAGTTTTTCTTCATTCAAGTTAGATTATTTTGTGTAGCTGCAATTGAATGTCAAACATAGGAATATTTAAAGTATTTTGAGCCACCTTAAATTAAACTTTAAGTGTTAACTAATCTTGGTGCTCATAGCATTTTCATTAAAGATACATAATGTACACTCAATGACAACAGAATGGACAATTTACATAGAAGTGTCCTAGAAATATTCTAGGACGTCCATATGGAACTGACAATTTTAAAGGGTAAATCAAAGGCTCTTCAAGTAACCTCATGGTACATGTAATTTAATGAAGTGCTGACCTTCACATTTTTTCTAAAATAAGCGTCTAATAATGAAAGCGAGTGAGTGAGTGAGTGAAGTAGACATTCCGTTTAATACCTCATTACCTTGTGGTGAAAAAGCATGGTTCAAAGGGTACTCCACTTGTGTGTAAAACCAAGTACGTTGTTAATGTTAGTATAGACTCAATTTCTGCTGTTCTCTCAAGTTGAGCATGAGCTCACTAACTTTTCCCTTGGTCCACAGAGAAATGACCAAATAAAGCCCAGCTCAACTGACCCAGTTTGTATTGTTGACAAGAATAAATTAAACAAGTTGAAATACAGGTGTACACACATTGGTGATCAATGTTTCTTGGTGTAATCTCCTTTAAGCCAGGGAAATTAGCCAGCAGCCGCCCCTAAACGTCATCCCTGCCTCTTGTGTTACATGAAAATAATGCTCACAGCTGTTACAAAATATACAAGGTAATCAGTCTATTGAAGAGACGTGATTGGCTTGTTTAAATCCAAACTCGGTGCAGTTCTAAGGCTTTCGGATGCATGCTGTAACTGACGGGCCACCTCGGCAGTGGCCTTGTGACATTCTTTGTCTAACATGTTTGCTAGGACATCCAGCAGACCCAAGTAACTGTAACACAAGGCAGCACGTCGCAGTCTATTCAATTCCTGAAAAAATAACTCCATAAATCAACTGTTTGTTATAAAAAAGGTAAAGTCTGCAATCAAACCTAGTGTGGCTCTAGAGGCCAGAGCATATTCCAGTTTCATAGCAACTAGAAGTATTGCTACTTCCTCTGGATAGTAATAAATTCCCACCGGAAACCCCCACTCCCAAACCCCCCAGGTTGGGATAAGATATGGGAAGAGGCCAGCCCGGAGACAGAAAGGAGCGGGAGCTAAGGCACAAAGGTAGGCCATCGCTGCTCCAAACCCCAAGAATCCCAGAATCGAAAATTTCAAACCCAAAAAATCCTTGGATCATCCCCGTCATTTACAAGCCAGAGTACCCCCCTATCCTAGTCCATTGCAGGGTTGCCCGCCCCAGCAGAAAATTTGCTGGTACCCATTTATATACCTGGGTGGAGAGAGGAACTATGAAAGTAAAGTGTCTTGACCAAGAACACAACACAGTGATCCTGGCCAGGGCTCGAACCAGGACTACTCAATCCCAAGTCCAGTGCACAAACATGACTACCAAAAATGACTACAGGTTTTTCTCAAACTCATTAATAATTCATCAAGTTAAAACAAAGAAAATTATAACCGTGATGGTGGTTTGGAAACCCAATCTTAATTAGCATAGATTTTTACGATTTTATTTCTCCGTTTACTCTGTAGTTTTTGTTTCGATTGAGAAGATATATCAAACATTCGAGACAGTGTTTCATCGGCTATCCAAACACCTCGAATTTCGTCAAAAATACTCCGCTGCGCGTCGTATTTTCAACTCTCTTCTCGGTGTTTGGATATCCCGATGAAACACTGCCTCTCGTGTTTGATATATTACATAATAATATTGGAAAAAATTTGCACAGTATTAAAAAAATTCCATTTCTGTGTCACCAACCTTGTAAAACTGCCCTTGTTTATCAGGAAGCCGCTTGGCATATCGTAGCAGCTTTTGTACATCAGACTAAGATTTAAAACGGAGCCAGATAAAAGATTAATATGCATAGCATACATAATGTAAAGCATTCCATTATTTTATTTTATTTTATCATCTCATTGCAAACTACGTTAGACTATTGAATTGCTCCCGGCAAATTTTACATATACTGAATGCAGCAGCTGTGATTAAAAAATCTGCATCATTCTATAATGTCAGTATGTATAGAGAAAATGCAACGTGATGTTATGTCCTACCAAATTTTTGTTTCAGCGGACCAAAATGGTCATTTAAGGTCATTGCCCTGTATTGCATTGCGCATCCTTACTGCGCAGAATTTTACGGGTAATAAGCGCGCGCGAGCGCGCGCACATAAACAAAATGGCGGCTTTTTCCTATGTGGCTTAGTCCTCGAGAGAAGTAAATTGTCGCTTTCTCGTAAACGAGTCTGGTGACCTATCAATTTTTCCTCATATTTTGGGTGTAACGATCAAATTCTTTCTGTAAAATGAAAACAGATCAATTCTTGTGTTTGAAAAATAAATTATCGCTAAAAGCGTGTACTTTGCTAGTACTCGCAGAGGAATTTTAAAGGAATTATATGGAATATACAAGGTCTTCCTGGTTCTAAACGAATCTGGTGACCCCCCTTTTTTATTTCAAAATTTAAGTTCCCTTAAAGTAATAAACCAGTAGGCAAAGTTTGGTGAAAAAATTGTGTTTAGTTCTATTTCAGGGCAATGACCTTAACTTGATGTATGTGTACTGCACATGTAGATTGACATGCCTTCAGGCTTTTAGCCAGGTGGGAGTCCAGGAGTCCTATGGACTGCCACTTTTAAGAGAAAATAAATATGATTAAATTATCGGTAACTGTATACAGAGGGTTTTTTTAGCAAATTTGGAAATCTTAAGATACCTTTGCACTCATAACGGCAGAAAAACACCTTGCATGCTCCTCAGGCCCTCCTATGTGGTCAGGCCTTATAAAAAAATTGACTCCCACTTTTTAAATCCTGGCTAAAAGCCTGCATACCCTTGGCACAATAGCAGCTTTATATGCATGTACCTGCAGTCCACTAGGTTTGATCCAAACAACATTGGCTTGTGAATTGTAACTTCTCCTCTGACTTGGCATCACTGGAAAGGGCGTGGTCTCAGCCTCGTCATTGTCTGCCGACTGGTATGGATTGGTATCAAGCTCTGCTGCAGGGCCTAGTTTCTGCATGTTGCCAAGCCAGGGAAGATTCTCTCCTGGACAGAATGTGGTTAGAACAAGATTGGATTTCTTTTTGCTGTCTGCCCAGGAGTGAAGCATTCCAAACCAGTCCGTGCTAAAGATGAAATTGACAATTTAAATTAATCTCATATCAACCTAGTAAATAATTATTCAATTACACACAAAAATAAAATTTTCCTCATTAAAAAAAAAAAACAAAAACAAAACAAAAGTGTTACGTGTACTGTAGTACATGAAGTGGCCCCCAGTTTCCACTTTAAACAAAAAGTAAAACATTTCCGAGATCACATTGACCATAAAATCAATGTTTTTCCAGCCATCAAAGGAATTAAATAATTATAATTATAAATTATAAATAATTTACTTATATTGCGCAATTATCAATTTAAAAATTTTCAATTGCGCATTACAATATAGTTAAAAAAAAAACTAAAAATTTAAAATTTAAATTCACAAGCTAAAAAAAGATTAAAATGTATATGACTATAAAAAGAAATGTACAATTAAAAAGCTTTTAAAAATAAAAAGGTCTTGATGGCTTTCTTGAAACTTTGCATAGATGACATGTTTCTTATTTCACTTGGAAGATCGTTCCATAATTTAGGGGCGGCCACATGAAAAGAGCGATCCCCAAGCGTTGCGAGTGATTTACATTAAACCAGCAGTGTTATAATTTCAACTTTTCCTGATTTTTTTCAAAATGTCAAAAAACTCCCAGACTTTTTCCTGACCTTTAAGAATTTTTTTCCAGACCATTTCTAGCCTCCTGCACAGACATTCTTTAGGCTCATCATGCATTCCTCCCCCACGAACAGGGAGGGGAGGGGGATGCGTGACCAACCCAAACAACGTCTGCGTAGGAGGCTACAATGTAGACCATTTCCTGACCTTGGTATCTGGTATACTCACTCTAATGTTACAATAGCCACCATCTTCTCTACTTTGAGACTTCCATGTAACAGCACACAGAAGGACGGTGTTTTACCATCCTCCTCGCTGTCTTTGACAGTCTCTTTACCACTTTCTTTATCCTTGCTGTCCCCTGATGACAAAGGACAGGGTATCACCAGATGCCGAGAAATGTGTGGTGGACTTCCAGCATCAGCTACATCAAGAAAGCCACATATAGCTAGCTCATTTGGCAGCCTTCTTGCCTTCTCTTGTCCCTTGGTTTTCTTTGATGTTTCAAGTATAGTTGTTAAGTCAGGTGGTGGAGAGAGTGTTACTTTGGATTGCAAATGGCCACATGACAGAGTCCCTTCATAGCTAACATAGTGTGTTTGCACCAGGCGTGTAAACACATTCTGAACTGACTGGACAGTAAGCGGTATGTCTGGGACATAAACACTGCCTCCTACACCAGTTGAATCGCACAGTCTTTGAAATAACATCAGATCTCCTCCTAATTCATTTGAGGTCGCTATGCAAACAACGTGAATTTTGCAGGGAAATGGTATAGGAAACGGGGAAGGTTGATCAGAATCGTCCCTTCTTTTACCTTCTAGAAGTTCCCTTAAAGAGCCCTGCCCTGATCCCGTGCGGCCATCGGTGACTAAGATCACTTGACATGGTACAGAAGTGCCCCACTCTTCAATAACGTGACCAACAACACCACTAAAACCATTCTCAAAACTCGTCTTGTCGTATACATCCACCGTTATGCAGCCCTGCTTTAGCGACTGGTAGTCTCTGGTGAACGGCACAACAATCTCCCACAGTGAAGAAAACGCCAGTAACGCTGAGAATTCTAACTTGAACTTGCTGGCCAAGTGGTCGAAGAAAGTATGGAGGCCCTGGATTGCAAGATGGCGCCGCTCAACAAACTCGTCTTCCGCAGTTTGAACACGTCTTAGCATAGAAAGCGAAACATCAAGCAGAACTACAGTTGGCATTTTAAGGCTTGAGTAACTTATTACCGGAAAAAGCTTGAGGATAAGACACAGATAGGCACATCAAATAGGCCACAAAGCAGCCAAAGCTTTTCTCAGAGCGCCGCCATGTTGTACGCTCCTGGAGACTGGGAATGAGCCGAGCACCAGGGCTTCACCGCATAACAAAAATCCAATGAAAGTGATAAATGATCGTCGCAGTGAATTTCCAATTTAAGCAATTGGAATAAAGAAGCCTGAAAAAAATTCAGGGCTTCAACGGGATTCGAACCCGTGACCTCCGCGATACCGGTGCGATGCTCTACCACAGGTAACCTGCTGAGAGTTTGTATGGATGTACTATAAGAGCTTGTGTGGATTTGAAATAAAGTTGAGAAAAATATCTCTTTTTAGCGGTGAAAAGTTATAATGAAACTTTAAACCTTACCTGGTGTCACGTTTTTGTATTTCTAGTGCTTTAGAAAGTCATACGCGCGATTTTCGTCTTAACCGTCTGTTGAGTACTCAACAGACGGTTAAGACGAAAATCGTTGAGTACTCAACAGACGGTTAAGACGAAAATCGCGCGTATGACTTTCTAAAGCACTAGAAATTCAAAAACGTGACACCAGGTAAGGTTTAAAGATGATTTCCAGTCCGTACTGCGCAGACTCAGGGTTTGTTTTCATTTTTGTTTTGAATTCGTTGAAACGTTACACTTCGGTGATAGCGTACATGAAGTTTTTTAGTTCGCCATTACGGATCGTTTCGTTCAAGAATTCACGATGAGCTAAAACGTCCGTTTGAAATACCGTTGAGCTTCTTTTACTCGTTATTATTGTTTTGCAAGGATATCTGACGTTAATAATGAAGAAAAAGGTAAGTTTTGTCCCGGAATTTTTATTTTTGCTAGTAAACATTCTTCTGTTTGTGGGACTCACAAACATTGCAGGCGGAGATTGCGCAGTACGGACTGGAAATCATCTTTAAAGTTTCATTATAACTTTTCACCGGTAAAAAGGGATATTTTTCTCAACTTTATTTCAAATCCATACAAGCCTTCTTAGTACATCCATACAAACTCGCATAATACGCTTTGGTTACCTGTGGCTCTACCAACTACTGAGCTATTGAAGCCACACATTGTTACATCAAAAATCCAATGAATTTATAATTTTCGTATAATTTTCATGATCACGATTGTTTTAAATCGCTAAACCTTGTTGCTGTAGTAATTTATTCTTTCATGTAGTAAACAACAATACAATATTGTCACAACAATATATTCTCATTGATGATGACCTTAGAGTCAAAAAGGTCTTGTTTTTAAGAACTTCAAGAACTTCCTTTTTTAGATTATTTTAATAACAATATTGTTCAGATAATAATCCTTTTTTGGAAACTTTTTTCTCAAATCCTACAGTATGTTGTTTTTGCCCCGGCGAAGTCTTCGCAAAATTGAGAAACTAAAATACTCGTAATATACACCATAATTTAAGCATCGAGACAAATAGTTTACGTTGTTATTGACCTAGTGAGCTCTAGACCAGTCACGTGAATTTGCACTTGCTCATTTTTTTTGAGAGTCCACGACAACTTCCTCTTGCGCACTGCTTGCTTGAGTGATGGTCGAGGAGAACTCCCGGCGACTTACCACGTCCAAGTGAAAAGAATATTCAAGGGAGAATAATCATCCAAGAAAATTTGCCTGGGTATCAGGCTTTTCTAAGATGACTGGAAAATAAGAAAAATGTCTCCCCTTCCCTTTCGCCTCCCCTAAGAAGGCCTGATCTCAGGCTACAAAAAACATTCAAGGACAAGGATGATAAAAGATTAGCCAATATTAACACCATCCGTAGCTAATTGCCAAGCTTCGAGCGCGCGACTATCATAAGAACATCTTTATGTTAAGAAAATCAAAGATCTTCCTCCATGCCATGGCCAATCTCTAACCACAATTGATAGAAATACATGTAGATCAGGAACTTTCTTGCACCTTTGTTTTGGGAAGAATATGCTTACTGCCGGTCTCTTAAACTTTCAATCAGATCTTTTTTTAGTTCATCTTGTTTGCGTGCGCGCTCTAAATCGTGACAGCAATTGCTACTGAATCTGATTGGCTGATCCGGCAGCGCGCGCGTAATCCTCCTCCTGCAAAACACTTATCAGACAAAGTGAAAAGCGCTCGGTCAGAGGCTTGTTTGGATCGCTTGAAACCCCCCCAAAAAACTAGGGCAACGTTTAGTGAAAGCTTAAAATGGTGCTAGCTTGGAGCTCATATCAGTCGAAAAGAAAAAGGAAACAAGATTACAAACACCCCTTTACAAACGGTGAGTGAATTTTCATCAACAGCATCAATCTTTATTTATACAACTGTACACAAAATTGTATTTACATGGTCTTTCTAAAAGTCGTGTGAATTTACACTAGAGTACAATATTCTCATCTTAGATGACAATATTAGAGAACTTCTTAACTAAGAAAGATAAATTGCAAGTAAAACTTATATATTTCTTCAGTTTAAAATGTTTAAAATAATCTTTCCTATGAAGTTTTAAGATCATTCAAATTGGGCAGTTGCTGAACTTTGTAGTGTAGGCTCCCTTTTACAGACTCAGTTCTTGGTCTGGGGATAAAAAAATTTTGGAGAGTTCCAATCATTTTTTTCATTTTAAAGTCAAAGAATCTCACAATGTTCTACAGGTATCCCGCGGAGTATTTGACTTCTGATCTGAAAACAATGCATTCCAAGTTAAAAAGGTAGCTAAACGAATCAGTAAGAAATTGATTTCACATTAGATTTTCACATCCGCATGAAAACATTTGTTTTCCAATCCTAGTTTTGAAATTCCTATTGTTATTTTATGAGTAAAAAAATAGTCAGATCTCCGTCTTTTTTTCTATTAAGCAGAAAGCTGAGAACTAGAACACTGTTCAGAGGAATACATTGCTCGTCTGCAGAATCAACTGCAGCTTGAAAAGAAGCAAGTTTATCTATTGTGTCAATCATGGCTCAGAATTTACTGTAACTTCATAAAAAGCAATCTTTAAAAGTGATCCCTTCCTCTTTGTTTCCTTCTTGCAAAGCGTCGGACGGAACATAAGCACTTAGTGCCAAGGCCTCGCCAATTTAATGAGTGCTGGGACCACAAAGAGAAAAAGTAACGATTTTTTGTTCTAGTTTTTAATTAGCCTAGACGAAGGTCTCCTTGTTTCTGATTGATCAGTTTGTTGACAAATAAGACAGTTTCTTCTCCAGGCTACATCTTGGTGTCACGAAAGCTCCTCGTCCTGTGATCTTGACCTGAACAACACAAGGAAAAACAAAGAGTGGGTAACCGCAATTAGAGAAACATGGACGATCTCTGGGTAAAAGTTCTAGAAACAAGAATTTATCTCCTATGTATGTTCTATCTTGGGAACAAGTTTCCTTTTATCGTTCCAGATTTAAAAAGACTATTTCTTTTCCCACTTTTGAATATAACGAAAGCCCCAGCCTCAAATTTAGTTGGGCGTGGGCTCTGGGGAAGGGATTGCAAAAGCACTCATCGATACAGATTGATTGTTGATATTGTTGCAGCTTACGTAGCAACTCTCTAGATCATTAAAACCGAGGGAAAGTCGAGATCGACTGGTTGGAGTCGCTTTTTTGGGGGTGTCCCATTGCGTTATTTACCTTCCAGCAAGGTGATATGTTGTACTGTATGACCGTTAGCTGCAAGGGGTCCATTCAAAATTGATATGTCTTCCTTCCATAGCACACACATAGACATAGTCGGGATGCAGTTCGCAGTAAAGGAAAGAAGAAAGGTGGAGAAAACGGCAACCAAATGGCAACTTATCTTCCCTTTACATAAAAGCAACTGAGATTCCGTATTTAACTGTAAATTTATATTCGCAGAAGGCCTTACAACTAGCAGATAAGATGCTATAGTGTCTATTGCATGGGTCCAATTCAATACGAAAAATAGCAATACCTTGTTACTAATAAAGAAATGGAAATGCGTTTTAACCGGTTAACTAAGGCGAGTTATCCACTTCCTAAAACTAAAATAACTTACTTTATTTTCCAAAATCAAACGTCACGTTATCTCCAATCAGCATAAATGGTGCCCACTGCCTCACGTCAGAATAGCCGTTACCTCTCATCCACTTCATGGCCTGGTGAAGACATTCACTGGCACTTTCACCACGAACAAGGTGCTCGTAGAAACGACTCATCAACTGCTTTGTCACAGTGTCTTCTATGGCCCACAGTGCCACAAGCACTGAGCGTGCACCGGATCCTAAGAACGCTCGAGCGATTCCAACAACTCCCTCGGCTCTGATCTGTCCACTTCCACTGTGACAACAGCTAAGTACCACAAGTTTTGCTCGCAGTTGGATTTCTGAAATGTCCTTCATTGTCAAAAGGTAGTCTTTTTCTTCTGGAATTCTACCAGATGTGACTTGAGGGGCAAGGGCAATTTCTCCTCTTTCGGCGTTACCATGTGCGGCGAAATGAATCAGGCTTACAGTATGTATTGTTTGAAGTACCGCCTGCTTAGTTGCGTGCTCCGCTAGCAAGGGCTCAACGCCTAGCATTCGTCCAATCATCTCTGCTTCTTCTCCAGCACACGGCAACCGTGATAGACCTTCAAGACGACCGTTGTACAACACCTGGCCAACTTTAGGATCGCCCACTATCAGTGCAGCAGTCTGACTGTGATAGTCTGCTGGACTGTCCTGAATGAGCTTCAGAGTCGTCAAAGAGGGAACAATGCGGATCCTGAAAGTCTCCGATAAATACTTCCCACTTTCATCTGGTAATGCTGCAAACGGAACTTGGTACAATGAGCGATCAGGAACAATTATGATTTCTTGGTCTTGGAGTAAATCAGCTACAGGAGCGATGAGCATCTTGTAAGACAAAGGAAGATTCGGTTCGGCCTTAAGGCTTTCTTCATCCTCCTCCTCCACAAGTCTTGAAGCTGCAGGAATTTGTTTCTGAAATGATTTCAAGTTCGTCTGAATGTCATTCAAGGATCGATCTTCGCATTCCTCCTCAGATAGGATGCCAAAACTTCTGAAGCCGTTAGAAAAAAAGTCATCCAAGTTTTTAACAATGTCTTCATTTACTGTTATTTTTCGGGAGTGAATGACTCCGCTTGTTTTAAGAATCCACAAATATATACATAGATCGTTGTAGGAAATGTACAGACAACTACAGTTACTTTCTTTCTTCACGATGTTTTCCATACCAAACCATGACTCCGGATTAGCTGAGAGGTGCATTTTAACAGAGTACTGAGTTGTCATTAAGTCTGCCAGGGCTCTAGCCCGTCTTAGTTCTACAACATAAAGGGCTTCATTAGGACTACCATTGGCCCAAAACAACTGACAGAGCTGCTGGTATGGAAGAACGTTCGCGTCTGAAAATGAAATCTTCAAGTGATCGTTATCTGCAAGAGAATATCGCAAATCTTCGAATTTTTTAATACTTTGAAACAGATGGAAAAACGCTGTCTTCGAATTCATCTTTCCTTGCGATAACATCACCATTGCAAGCAAATAATGGCATCGCAACGCTTTTCCTCCGTCTCCAATATCTCCCCTTATTGAAAGTGCCTTCTTAACAAGTTCTTCACCCATGACATTTTCCCCAAGCGATAGAAACAAACTTCCAAGGTTTTGGTAACATGATGCTTCTCCATCTCTGTGACCTATTTCTTTGGCGATTGCAAGTGATTTGTCAAGATATTCTTTAGCCTTTACATGTTCACCAAGAATATCACACAAAGCTCCAAGGTTTCCGCAAGCTAACACTTCTCCAGTTTTCTCACCTATTTCTATTTCAATTGCGAGTGCTTTCTCAAAATTTTCTTTAGCCTTGACATATCTACCAAGTAATACACTCGCAGTTCCTAGGTTCCCGTAAGACAACGCTTCTCCGTGTCTGTCGCCGATTTCTTTTCTGATCGCAAGTGCTTTCTCGTCACATTCTTCGGCCTTAACATATTCGCCAAGAGCTAGAAACACCATTCCTAGATTTGTGTGAGACAATGCTACTCCTCGTCTGTCACCAATTTCTATTCTGATCGCAAGTGCTTTCTCTTGATACTCCTGAGCTTTAACAGGTTCACAAAGAGAATAAAACACAGTTCCTAGGGCTCCGCAAGACGACGCTTCTCCAATTCTGTCACCAATTTCTATTTGGATCGCAAGTGCTTTCTCAAGATATTCTTTAGCCTTGGTGCATTCACCAAGAGAATAAAACACAGTTCCTAAGTTTTCGTAAGACAACGCCTCTCCATTTCTGTCACCAATTTCAATTCTGATTGCAAGTGCTTTCTCTTGATATTCTTTAGCCTTGACATATTTGCCAAGAGAAAGAAACACAGCTCCCAGGTGTCCGTAACACAACGCTTCTCCATTTCGGTTACCAGTTTCTACACTGACCGCAAGCGCTTTCTCGTGATATTCTTTAGCCTTGTTATATTCACAATGCGAATAAAACGCAGTTCCAAGGTTTGCGTAATATGCTGCTTCTCCGTATCTGTTACCAATTTCTGTGTTGATCGCATGTGCTTTCTCGAGATATTCTTTAGCCTTAACATAATCACCAAGCGATTCAAACACAGCTCCTAGGTTTACGTAAGACAACGCTTCTGCTTTTCGGTCACCAATTTCCACACTGATCGAAAGTGATTTCTCGTAATATTCTTTAGCTTTGCTATACTCACCAAGAGAAAGATACACATTTCCTAAGTTTACGTAAGACGCCGCTTCTCCGTTTCTGTCACCAATTTCTATTCTGATCGCAACTGCTTTTTCCTGATACTTTTTGGCCTTACCATATTGACCAATAGATTGAAAGACAGCTCCTAGGTTTCCGTAGTCTGCTGCTTCTCCTTTTCTGTCGCCAATTTTTAAATCGATCGCAAGTGCTTCCTCTATCAATTCTTTAGCTGTGACATATTTACCTTGACGGTAACACGCAGTAAAAACATTCCTATAAGAGATTGCTAACTCTTTTTCAACGCTGTATTGTAGAACCCCGAGCAATATGTAAAAGATACTGCTGTAAGGTGATTTAGCCAACTGCAAATCTTTTTCTAATGAATCATTTAGGATAACTAATGCATCATTTAAGAGAACCAAGAGTTCTTTTAATAACTCGATGGCTTTCCAACCACGACAGGTGTTAAGTAGGAAGCTGGCAACAACTGCGCCGATCCCAATGGCTTGCATAATGTCTGGTATGCTACTCATAGTGCTTTTTTCTAAATGCCTAAGAAAAAGCGTAAAAAACGCAATGATAAAAAATTTGTGGGTATACAGCATTGATTTCACATCACACCCGCTTTCAGTGTTACGTGCATAGCTATCTTTCTACATCCATCTTTCGACATCGTCTTTCGATGTGCTGTTTGCAATGAGCCAATCAAAACCGATGCATACCGGTAATGGTTTCATGCAAGTGAAAATATAAAAAGTGACAGGCCAAAAACGACTCCCGCTGGTCGCTAAATTTTAGCCTTCAGTCTGTTAACGGAGGATTTAACGCTCTCTAGAGCCGATTCAGTGATGATCTTTATGCCATTGTGTTTGCTAGTTCTGTGGCATATTTCGTTAGGTTTATCGCCTCATGTTTGTTGAAAGATTCTTTATAGCCTTTAAAGGAATGTTAATTGTAGTCTATATTGTGTATCGGATCAGTGGATCTCTAACCGTCAACTTCTTTGTCTAAAGTGGCGGTTAGCTCGCAGGATAACGTTTCGTTACCACGATTGCGAGGGTCTAAGATCCGAGTCTTTTGAAGGCTACTGTAGTCTCTAAGCATTGAGAGCGATGGTTTCTTCGAGTTGTTTTTATGCTCCCCTTAGTTTGAGTGGTTGTGATTTGCGTTTCTAGGATTTAAACTTTACCTCCATTATTTTTGTTGCGTTACTTGTTATCATGTTATCTGAGGCCAGCCAGGGGCGGATCTAGGGAAGAGGCCGGGGGAGGGCCGGGCCCCCACCTTATTTTTAGGCCAAACGAAGGCCTTTAGGGTTGAGAAAAAATATTTTCGAGAGCGGGCCCCCCTCTTATTTTTGGAGTCTGCATGATCGGGCCCCCTACTTACGTGAAGGTCTGGATCCGCCACTGGCAGCATATTGACGTCGTGGTAGATTTTTACGTCTTACTTGGGTGGTGAGTTCCTTATGGAACTCATGTCTTACTTGGGTGGCGAGTTCCTTATGGAACTCATGTCTTACTTGGGTGGTGAGTTCCTTATGGAACTCATGTCTTACTTGGGTGGCGAGTTCCTTATGGAACTCATGTTATCTGAGGGTAGCATATTAACCTCGTGCCACATTATTATGTCTTACTTGGGTGGTGAGTTCCTTATGGAACTCATGTCTTACTTGGGTGGTGAGTTCCTTATGGAACTCATGTCTTACTTGGGTGGCGAGTTCCTTATGGAACTCATGTTATCTGAGGGTAGCATATTAACCTCGTGCCACATTATTATGTCTTACTTGGGTGGTGAGTTCCTTATGGAACTCATGTTATCTGAGGGCAGCATTTTGACATCGTGGTAGATTATTATGTCTTACTTGGGTGGTGAATTCCTTATGGAACTCATGTTATCTGAGGGTAGCATATTAACCTCGTGCCACATTATTATGTCTTACTTGGGTGGTGAGTTCCTTATGGAACTCATGTCTTACTTGGGTGGCGAGTTCCTTATGGAACTCATGTTATCTGAGGGTAGCATATTAACCTCGTGCCACATTATTATGTCTTACTTGGGTGGTGAGTTCCTTATGGAACTCATGTTATCTGAGGGCAGCATTTTGACATCGTGGTAGATTATTATGTCTTACTTGGGTGGTGAATTCCTTATGGAACTCATGTTATCTGAGGGCAGCATATTGACCTCGTGGTAGATTATGTGTTACTTGGGTGGTGAGTTCCTTATGGAACTCATGTTACCTAAGGGCAGCAAATTAACCTCGTGCCACATTATTTTGTCTTCCTTGTGTAGTGAGTTCCTTATGAAATTCATTTTATCTGAGGACAGCATATTGAGCTCGTGGTACATTATTATGTCTTACTTGGGTCGTGAGTTCGTTATGGAACTCACGCTATCTGAGGGCAGCATATTGACTTCGTGGTAGATAATTATGTCTTTCTTAGCTGGTGAGTTTCTTATGGAACTCATGTTATTTGAGGGCAGCATATTGACCTCGTGGTAGATTATTATGTCTTACTTGAATGGTAAATTCCGTTTGGAACTCATGTTATCTAAGGGCAGCATATTAACCTCATGCCACATTATTATGTCTTACTCTGGTGGTGAGTTTCTTATGGAACTCATGTTATCTGAGGGCAGCATATTAATTTCTTGCCACGTTATTATGTCTTACTTGGGTGGTGAGTTCCTTATGGAACTCATGTTATCTGAGGGCAGCATATTAATTTCTTGCCACATTATTATGTCTTACTTGGGTGGTGAGTTCCTTATGGAACTCATGTTATCTGAGGGCAGCATTTTGACATCGTGGTAGATTATGTCTTACTTGGGTGGTGAGTTCCTTATGGAACTCATGTTACCTAAGGGCAGCAAATTAACCTCGTGCCACATTATTTTGTCTTCCTTGTGTAGTGAGTTCCTTATGAAATTCATTTTATCTCAGGACAGCATATTGAGCTCGTGGTACATTATTATGTCTTACTTGGGTCGTGAGTTCCTTATGGAACTCACGCTATCTGAGGGCAGCATATTGACTTCGTGGTAAATAATTATGTCTTTCTTAGCTGGTGAGTTTCTTATGGAACTCATGTTATTTGAGGGCAGCATATTGACCTCGTGGTAGATTATTATGTCTTACTTAGATGGTAAATTCCTTTTGGAACTCATCTTATCTGAGGGCAGCGTATCAACTTCGTGCCACATTATTATGTCTTACTCTGGTGGTAAATTCCTTATGAAACTCATGTTATCTGAGGGCAGCATATTAATTTCTTGCCACGTTATTATGTCTTACTTGGGTGGTGAGTTCATCATGGAACTCGTGTTATCTGAGGCAGCATATTGACGTCCAGGTCATGATTCCATAATTTCTTATGGAATTTACGTTATCTGAGAGCAGCAATTTGACCTCGTGGTAGATTATTATGTCTTGCTTGGATGGTGAGTTCCTTATGAAACTCATGTTAGCTGAGGGCAGCATATTAATTTCTTGCCACGTTATTATGTCTTATTTGGGTGGTGAGTTCCTTATGGAACTCATGTTATTTGAGGGCAGCATATTGACCTCGTGGTAGATTATTTTGCTTAGTTGGATGGTGAATTCCTTATGGAACTCATGTTATCTGAGGGCAGCATATTGACCTCATGGCAGATTATTATGTCCTACTTTGGTGATGAGTTCCTTATGGAACTCATGTTATCTGAGGGCAGCTTATAAACCTGGTGCCAGATTATTTTGTCTTCCTTGGGTTGTGAGTTCCTCATGGATCGGATGTTGTCTAAGGGAAGCATATTGACCTCGTGGTAGTTAATTATGTCTTACTTGGGTGGTGAGTTCCGTTATGGAACTCATGTTATCTGAGGGCAGCGTATTAACCTGGTGCCATATTATTTTGTCTTCCTTGACTAGTGAGTTCCTGATGGAACTCATATTATCTGAGGACAGCATATTGAGCTCGTGGTAGATTATTATTATTATGTCTTACTTGGGTGGTGAGTTCCTTATGCAACTCATGTTATCTGAGGCAGCATATCGACGTCGTGGTAGATAATTATGTGTTACTTGGGTCGTGATTTCCTTATGGAACTCACGTTTGCTGAGAGCAGCATATTGACCTCGTGGTAGATAACTATGTCTTACTTGGCTGGTGAGTTTCTTATGGAACTCATGTTGTTTGAGGGCAGCATATTGACCTCGTGGTAGATTATTATGTCTTACTTGGATGGTGAATTCCATTTGGAGCTCATGTTATCTAAGGGCAAAATATGAACCTCGTGCCACATTATTATGTCTTACTCTGGTGGTGAATTCCTTTTGGAAGTAATGTTATCTGAGGCCAGCATACTGACGTCTTGGTAGATTATTATATCTTACTCGAGTCGTGAGTTCCTTACGGAACTCATGTCTTACTTGGGCGAAGAGTTCCTTATGGAACTCATGTTATCTGAGGGCAGCATATTAACCTCATGCCACATTATTATGTCTTACTCTGGTGGTGAGTTCCTTATGGAACTAATGTTATCTGAGGGCAGCATACTGACGTCGTGGTAGATTATTATATCTTACTCGAGTCGTGAGTTCCTTACGGAACTCATGTCTTACTTGGGTGAAGAGTTCCTTATGAAACTCATGTTATCTGAGGGCAGCATATTAACCTCGTGCCACTTTATTATGTAAGTGGGCTGTGATTGGCGGCTTTCGATCCGTCTTTTTTGTTACTTGGTTCGTGTTTTCGTAACTGGAACTCATGTTATCTGAAAGCAGCATATTGACCTCGTGGTAGATAACTATGTCTTACATGGGTGGTGAGTTCCTTATGGAACTCATTTTATCTGAGGGGAGCATATTGACCTCGTGGTAGATTATTATGTTTTACTTCGATAGTGAGTTCCCTATGGAACTTATATTATCTGAGGGCAGCACATTAACCTCATGCCACATTATTTTGTCTTCCTTGGGTAGTGAGTTCCTTATGGAACTCATGTTTTTTTAAGGGCAGCATAATGACCTCGTTGTAGATTATTATGTCTCACTTAAGTGGTGAGTTTCTTGAGGAACTCATGTTATCTGAGGGCAGCATAATGACCTCGTTGTAGATTATTATATGTTACTTGGGTGGTGAGTTCCTTGTGGAACTAATGTTATCTGAGGGCAGCATACTGACATAGTGGTAGATTATTATATCTTACTCGAGTCGTGAGTTCCTTATGGAACTCATGTCTTACTTGGGTAGAGAGTTCCTTATGGAACTCATGTTATCTGAGGGCAGCATATTAACCTCGTGCCACTTTATTTTGTAAGTGGGCTGTGATTGGCGGATTTCGATCCGTCTTTTTTTGTTTAGCATGTCGAAGGATGGATGTCGACACGTAACACGTGTACACGTAACACTGAAAGCGGGTGTAATAAAGCAGTGAGAACAGTTGCAGCAATTGCTTGGGCAATTATCCTTCTGCTGTTGACCCCCCAAACCCAACTTCCCACTCCTCGTCCCTTTTAAGAAGGAAAAGTGACATGTTCTCTCCAACCCCCTCTCCCAGCCTATTGATCAGTAATACTTTTTTCTTCCAGTAGACCGCAAAACCCAAGACAATTTTCACCGTTATAACAGTGAATGAACGCGCATCACGTGGAATTTTTGGCTTTATCACATGATCAGCGGTGATTATGATTAGCTCGCGGTAACAAGCATTTGTCTTCTGACGAACTTTTATTAGCACAGGTAATGGCAGCATTAATAGTATTTTGAGCTGAAACTGCCGAAAATGTATGAAAGTTTAGTCGATTAAGTATAATTCAGAAGGTTCGAATGATCACAACTCGGTTTGATAGCATTGAGGACAGATTGTTTACTTACGTGACGAGAAAAACTCCGCAGATTTGTGCGTCGTTGGGAGGAACGCTCAACTGGGTTTCGTCGGTTGTGCTACAGTCTACCAAAAAAATGTTGATCATGCGGTACAACCAAATGTACCACGTGATGTATGTTCATTCACCGTGAAGAGGGTAAAAAACCCTTGGGTGTCGCCGTAATAGACCGTGATGATAAAGTGAATCGAATTTAGGTTTGTTTTTTAAAGTATGACGCTCGTTAAGTACTATGCCCTTTCCTTATTTATTTTCGTCTAATTTATTTTCTTCTGTTTGCTATCAGTTTTCGCTATTTTCTTCTTTTCTTTCCTATGTTTAATAACATACCCAATACCCATTATAAAATGTATTTGGATGGATGCAGAGCTAGGACCACACAACGAAGAAGTACTGGTGACTCTTTGACTTCGCTGTTGTCCGATCTCCTAGGGCTCAACCCAATCTTTCAGTGGCAATACCGACCATCCAAGTTTGAATACGAAATATGCATGCCGTCGTACGAAATAAACCAGGAAATCGAATTTTATGCGTTTGCTAGAGATCATCATGTTTTTAGTTTTAGTTTAAATCGATTAGTATTTATCGGAGAATATTTGACCCACATATTTCGACGACCAGAGCTGGTCTTTCCTTAGCTGAAGAAGACGAACGATCACTAGCCGTCGGCTAGTTGAAATATTGGGCAATAATTTTCCATTTTGTCGTAGTGTGAGCCTTGCAATCAATTTCATTTGAGTTCATTGCTGGAATGTATTTCTTGTCATGTTTCGTATTTGTATGTGGTTTTGTAGAGCCCCGTATGCCTTGGTCGTTGCGATATTCATGAACATTCCTTTCATTCCATTCCCTTTTTCAGGGATATGTCTTTATTAAACATTATCTAAACATTTAACAATGCCTACTCCATTTTCTTGTGTACACGCACTTGATGTTTTATTATTTCGAAATAACGTCTCCTGAACGGTGATAAATGGCTCGACAATTTATGTTGTTGTTTAATTTATACAATTGCAGTCTCGATGTAGTCCCATAAATCTTCAGTTTGTGGTATGCGGCAGCCGCTCGTAATTTAGACTAATTGTAGCGCAGTTCGTTCTGGCGCTACGTGTACTCTTTTCGTGATTTTTGCAGCAGGTTTTTGCCTAATATTTTATACGAGGAGGCTTCACCCTGAGGTTCACACCCTTACCCTTTTCTATGCCTTTTCTGGGAGAAAAGGTAACCCATTTCATTTACCTTCGATAGACAATGGTAGCCTTGCCATACCTACAGTATGGATACTGCATCTAGTTTTTAAACGTTGCACTAAACTAACCCCTCAAACAAAATGCTTAAAGGACCCTAGTCAGCCTCCGCCATTTTGGATGCCAAAGAAATTATGAAAACTGTATGGTGAAGCGAAATGTTATTGCATTGCTGTAAGTTGTGACTGGAAGTCTGTTTAACTATCTTCAGCAGTTTCACAGTGATCCCTTTCGTTTAGAAACGTTCCAGGTAAAATATAATACCGAAACTCTAGTATGTAAACAAAAACAAAGGCGTAGCTAACTAGGATCTTTTAAATAAATAAATGATTCTGTAGGTCTGTTCAAGATATTTAAAAGACTCTTTCAAATACCTAAAAGACAGTTTTCCTACCATTTTCTATACTCCAACACGCGAATTCTCTACCCATTTATATACCTGCAGCCTGAAAAAAGGCAGGCCCTTTCCGGGTGGAGCCTCCGGTTCCGTATAGTCCACTATAGGAAATACCCTCCCCCATCCCCGCCGGGTTCTTGCAGACCTAACACCGTAACGTTTTCAGCAATCTTTCAGCTAGGATTCAGTTTATTCATATTGTAACGTTTTGTTTACTTGTATTTGTTTCAGTTTCAGTTTAACGCCTGTCAAACGCTCGTAACGCAAACATCACTCATGTTATGATTTGCAGGATCTTCAGTAAAGGTGCTTGTTACAGCTTGTTTGTGTCAGTTTAATACGTGCTTTCCGGTTCCCCCCTCCCCCCCCCCCCACCCCCAATTTAAGCCCCCTCAATAAGGCCTCGTGATAAATCAACCACCCGGGCAGGGCGATTCTCAGTTCCTCGATCATTTTGCTAAGCTGGTTTATCAAGGCGCGAAGAAGCATTACTGGTAAAAAGTGTTTTTCAAGTAATGTATCAAACACGAGAGACAGTGTTTGATCGGGATATCGAAACACCGAGAAGAGAGTTTAAAATACGACGTGCAGCGGAGTATTTTTGATGAAATTCGAGGTGTTTGGATAGCCGATGAAACACTGACTCGAGTGTTTGATATATCTGCTCAATCGAAACAAACACTACGGAGTAAACGGAGAAATAAAATCGTAAAAATCTATGCTAATTAAGACCGGGTATCCAAACCTCCCTCACGGTTACCTTATTGTTACTTATTTTCGCGGGAACTTAATTTCGCGAAAATGGAACGGGCATATTTCGCGGGACTTAATTTTCGCGATTTGGCCAATAATACGTAATTAACATAAAAAATACAAAAAAACGTTTAAAATAAATTTTCGCGGGTCTTTATTTTCGCGTTATTTGAAAATCTCGAAAATCGCGAAAATTAAGTCCCGCGAAAATAGGCAACAGTAAGGTATGATTTTCTTTGTTTTAATTTGATGAATGATTAATGAGATTGAGAATATTGTTTCCTTAGTGGGCAAACGGGGAGAGCATGGGCGCTTTCCATTCAACCAAAAATTCCGGAAATTTCGGAACAAGCGCGAATGGTACAAAAATTTCCTGGGAAAGTTTCCAGAAAATCCGAAAAGTGTTGACTTTCCGAAATGCGAACCATTCAACCGAAAACCCCGGAAATTCCAGGAGCAAAATCAAATGGAACTGAAAGTTTCCGGAAATTGTTTTCGAAAATCTGGGTCTACCTTGCGAGATTGTCCTCTTTTCCGGAAAATTTACCATTTTATACTCAGCCCAAGTTCCTTCGGCAGAAATTTTAGCGATTTGGGCAGCTGAAAGCAGCTACATGTGTTAAGAAAGCGTTCTTGAAACTCCAAATAAAAAATTTAGGTTAACTCGGTTGTTTTTCGTTGTTGTTTTGCAGGCGCCAGCAAAGAAATGTACAAATATTTATAACGCGCGTGCAGGCTACGCCATTGTATTGATCATTAAACTTTTTGGGTTGGCGACGTTTTCGTTGCTTGTGTGCCTTTTGAAAGGTCCCTGTATTCGAGGCTACGATGTCATTCATGGCGGTTTTTTCAGTGCTCGGAATGCTTTTTATTTGCAAAAATATTGAGTTATATGTGCAACAAACCTGCCACAGTGCATTATTTAAATGCAGCGTAGAAATTTCCATATATTCGACGCACTACCATATGCAAATTTTGTTTTGCCTTCCGTGCAGTAAACCGGAAGAGTCGGAAAATGCTGTTCCATTCGCCACTGGAATTTTTTCGGAAACTCAAACCAGAATTTTTGGTCGAATGGAAAGCGCCCCATGTTTCAAAAAAAAATCAGAAACATTTTTCGCAAATGCAGCTAGTCATTAAACCAAGGAGCTAAATGGCCGGCTGTCCGATATTTTTGACAAATTTAAGGAAATAGATAAAACTTTGCAATACAAACTACGTCATTGTCATTAAGGAATACTACACAATATCGTGTTACTAATCATTTACATCACTGATGCTAACCGCAGTGCATTAGACACTTCCGCGATTGGTTTTCAAGTTTTGATTTTGGTCATGTAGCAAAAACTCTCTCGATATAGAGCTAAAAAAAGCAAACACCTGAGTTTGTGAGTTGTATCTCGAAAAATGGCAATTTTACAGACACTTCACCCTTGTAAGCTGGTGGGGGTGGGGGGAGTTTATTGCACATAATCATCTGAAAATTTCCCTACTTTGTACATATAAAACCCTGTTTTAGCTGACTCTAAATTTGGCCACTTTTCTAATTTCAAGTGCTTTTTCCAACAGTGTCGATATAGTTTCGCGAGTTGGCCAATATGTTAAGTTGAAAAAACCGCGAATGAGTTTATTTCTGGATAAAAGTACATTTAAAGTTAAAGCTTGGGAATTTCTGATTGCCGGTCATTTATTTAGTATACCGCGGCTGTTTGGCATACAGGGTGAAATACCGTTTTTTCCGAACCCTCTATTTCCCTAACCTGGAAATGTCGTTTTATTCAGTTGATTTTTTACATTGGAATTCTATAACCCCAGCCGATTTCGCAATCCCTCAATGACGCGAATCTCGCAAACTCGAACCATTTCTTGGCTTCCGCAACGCGACGCAAAATTTTTACAATTTGAGAGACCATTTTCAGTTACATTCGCGCCTTGAAGCAAACTCATACATGGGGGATTGAACAAAAGTTCCTTTGTTCAGACATTCAGCTTTTCCGTAAATGATCCGAACGTCAAGGAACTGCGTCGTCGCATCAGAAACATTTTTGACATTGTAGAAAAACGTTTTTCGCTTGAAACGAAGCAAGAGCTTATCATCCTTTGTTTCAGTTGAGGGAACTTCGAAATCTTAAACTCGAAACCTTCGAAATCTTCGACTCCCAATTACTCTCGGGATTACTTGAACCAATTGTAGGTTTCTTGGAAGCTTCGAAAATTTAGTGTAAACACTTGGAACTTTTTTTGTTTCTTGAAAAATAAAATATTGGCCTTCGCAACAAATGTTGTACGCAAATGCCAATGAAACAAATGTTTCCGCAACAGCGCGGCTTCGACAACGTTTCCTTGTTTGTGGAGCCTCAGAGTTACGCTGCTCTCACGGGAGAAACTAACGAAGAACGGTCGTTGCTCTTGGGCCGTTATTATCCTTAATTGCCAATTTCAATACAGGAAAGACCATGAAGTTGCTCATTTTTATACCTGTTATAAAATACTTTAAAGTGTTTGATCGATTTCATATTTCCGCCTTGTCATGATGAAGCAGGCGGTAGCTATACTGATTTGAAATCCATCGAATGGCTATGGCTATGATCAAAGAAATCACCCCATATCTTCTTACCTTGTAAAGATACACACCACAAGTGTTGTTCTTATTGACCCGCGAAGTTCCCTTTGCAATCCTAAAACTTCGAAACTCTCGGTACTTTCCATACATTCCGAGGCATCAAATTATCATATTACGTCAAGGATAACGTAATGATTCGAATTACCGTCCTTCCAATAAGCGCGCACTGAATTCGCTTGTTAACAAGCGCCCTGTATCAATAAGTGCTCCTATTACGTACGCGCCCCTATTTCAATAAGCGCCCTCCTTTTAAAAACGTGTTTGTTGACAAGCGCCCTATATCAGTAGGCGTGTACATTACGTAAGCGTCCCTATCCAATAAGTGCCTCCCAGGAACCAGTAAATTAAGATCATTCGTGGTTCATCTTCCTTGTAAACTGCTCACGTTATTCTCGCATTACAAAAGAACCGATCTTGGTTAAGTGTCTTGGCTGTCATTTTCATGTGAGGGCACAATTCCTTCAAAGGAGAGATCTTTATTTCATTTTGGCGCTACCTTCCTAATAAGCTGCTCTGTCTTGAGAAAGCGTCCTCAGACCACATGACATAAAAGAGCAACCTTTGTTAGAAACAAAAACAGCAACAACAACAACTTGTGGAGTTTTTGAGCAACTTTAAAGCAACTTTTAAGCAACTTATTGAGAAATCCGGAGCAACTTGTGGCAAGCCTCGGGTCTACCGAGAGCAGCATCAGCTAGTGGTCAGAACGGATTTGAACCCGTGACCTCTGGATTTCAAGCCAATGCTTCAACCACTTGACCACGCTGCTTCCTCGTTTTTATTTGAGTTCTTGTACCACCTTCATTCTTCCACCCCATCCACCCATCTTCCCCGTTTCCGGAAATAAAACTTACCGACACTGCAAATATCCCAGGGGGTACTCCCTATGAAGGACTGCCCCCCATGAAAAAGGTACCTTTTCCAGGTTGGAGATACATGAAAGAGTAAAAGGTTCACTAGGTCAAGTATAAAGAGAGGGTAGGGAAAACTGTTGCTCGCGCATTTAAGGCGGGGGTAAATGTGAATTTGAGTAAAATTTTAGGGGGTTTAAAGAAAGGAAAGGAGGAATAAAATTGTTTTTCAAACACCACCAGACAGTTAACCCCCACGCAAGAGCACTCCACAATGCTCCAGGTTGTCAGGGGACTGTCTGGTGTCCGTCTTCCAATTTTAAACTTCAAATTCTAATTTCAAAATCACATTAAATCTCCAATATTTCTTATTTCTCTAAATTTTACTAATCCTTTGAGAAAAACTATCTCCTCCCAAAAATCCCAAAAATCACCCAAAAATTCACAAACTGAACACAGCAAAACATAGATTTGTGAAATGAGCGAGAGTTTTTGAATTACTTGAAACGCCAACGAGATATTCGCATTAAACCCACATTAAACGGTGGAAAAACGGCTTTCACGTGAACCCCTCCCTTAAAAGGAGCTGATTATTATTGAACATACTCGCCTAACTGTGAGGTATATCATCAAAGGGTTGCCCTTTCTGTCGGAAATGGTGCATGAAAGGTAAGAGTTTGTTTAGTACCCCTCTCCCCTTCTCTCCCTCCCTCCCTAGAAGAGAAGCTTATTTGAAACCATTCTATTTATCTCAGTTTAACTGTCATAATAAAAATGAGAAGTATCAGAAGCCGAAAAAGTAAATAAAACTTTTTAATTCATAATAGTATCTCAAGTCATCGAGTAGTCGCTCAACTTGAATAATTCACAATTGTATTTTTTTATTGAAATATTAGTATTTTTAGATAGAAAAACTGCAAAGAACGTAAATTTGCAAGGACCACCGTTGCAAAATAGAAGTTCCGGACCCCCTCGCTGTAGAGGATCCAATAAGCTATATTAAACTGAATCACGAAGAAAAAATGTAGGTTAATGTCTGCCTTCTTTCAACAAAAGGTGCCCGGCAGGCTGACAGAAAGGTCTGAGATTCACTAACAGCCACCCTCCTTCCCCCTGAAGGCCCCTGGCTAGACCAGGGGGCTACGTGGAGTGCCTAGTCACCCCCCCCCCCCCGACACCCCCCCCTGACAGCCAAGCTGCCACAGGGCTGCAGCCGGCTGCCAAAGGCAAGACAATCATCATTAAAATAGCATGACATTGCTCTGAAGACTGGCAAAGTCAGGTGAAAATGACCCAAAACTTGACTATGCCCACCCCCCTAGCAAGCCAGCAATTCAATGCCTGACCCTGGGCTCCCTAGGGCTGCTAGGTCTACAACTCAGCTACCCGGCACAACCTTCCATGACGGAGCCCCCCCTCAATTTTTGCGCGCGGGACTGGCTTGAAGGCTGACTAACGTCAGCCTTCAAGCACGGATCTCGGAGTCCACCTTTTGTCAAATCGGAAAATACTGACGGCTAAAGCGGTCAAAAATAAACAGAGTGGATAAAAAGAAAAAAAACTAGAATATATTGAAAAAACTTTGCCCTATATTTCGGTTTGCAAAACAAACCTTCCTCAGGGGCTGGGCGGAAAATAAAAAGTGAGAAAAGTAAAAGGATCGTTACAAATAGAAAAATTTAAAATAAAATACTAAACAATGATTGGTTCTACTAATTAACAAGTGTCATTGACGTGTTTCGTCACGTTTGTTTATGCCAAGAGGATGTAAAGTTTTTGCTTTGTTTATTAAATGGGCTTCACGAGCCTTCCTAACTGAAGCCCATTTAATTAACAAAGCAAAAACTTTACATCCTCTTGGCATAAACAGACGTGACGAAACATGTCATTGACACTTGTTAATTAGTTACTTTTCTCACTTTTTATTTTCCGCCCAGCCCCTGAGGAAGGTTTGTTTTGCAAACCGAAATATAGGGCAAAGTTTTTTTCAATATATTCTAGTTTTTTTCTTTTTATCCACTCTGTTTATTTTTGACCGCTGTAGCCGTCAGGATCAGTTTGCCGTCAGTATTTTCCATTTTAACTAAGTTACTGATCCAGGTCTTCAATAGATGCGGCACCACTCATCGGTTTGTCGCTGTGATATTGCAGTTTTTTTATTATATTTGTCAAATCAGTGTAGATGTATGTTGAAAAAAATTGCCTTTTATAGCCATGACGTGAACAAGATACGTGAACAAGATAAAATGATGGGTAAAACGAAACATTGTTGGAATGCATATGACATGTTGATTGGACTCTGGGTAACTTCCTGTTTTTTTCCTGGCGAAATTTCAAGTCTTACGTCATGAAAAAGAGTTTTAAAATCTAAAATTGTTTTTGTTCCTTTCGTGTCCACAATTGTTTTATTTGTGCAAAAGCGGATAGTTTTAAAATAATTCCAAGACTGGTGGTTCCTTTAAAGTTTTTTTATTATGTTCAAAATAAATGTATTTATATTTGTACGTGAAAAACTGTAAACTAGGAAGTGCAAATAGTGCACACCCACTCCTCCCACACAAAGAATGAATGACGTCATGGTCTCCAGGGACAGGTGCTTTTGTGATGTAAGCTAATTAACGACGCGAAGGAGCTGGAACCGAATCCTAATTTTCCTGAGTCGTTTGGAACATGGAAGGAGTTTACCGTTGAGCGAAATTCAACTAAATTTTATCTTTCCATCTCATTTCTGGCATTAAGTTTGACCTGAAAGGCTTCAAGATGAACGGCCTTTCGTTTAACGAGATTTGCTGTCTGTTTTGCTGCCCGCCTTGCCCGGGCAGGATAGCGGCGAAGTTAGCGTTCCTTCCCCCAGAACCGACATATTCGTTTCAAGATTTGGGCGATGGAAGCTTTGGGCTTCACCTCACAGAGAAAGCTGAGTGGCAGTATGGCCAGAAGGAGTTAGACAGCATCGAGGTTTTCACAACGAAAACAAGCAAGGGCAATCAAATCGGTTGTATGTACGTTCGCTGCGCTCCGAACGCTCGTTTCACTTTACTATTTAGCCACGGGAATGCTGTAGATCTCGGACAAATGTCAAGCTTTTACGTTGGTCTCGGAACGCGGATTAACTGTAATATTTTTTCCTACGATTATTCTGGATACGGTGTTAGTCAAGGGAAGCCTTCAGAGAAGAATCTTTACGCTGATATCGACGCCGCCTGGCAAGCATTACGTACTCGGTATGGCATCAGCCCTGAAAATATTATTGTCTATGGCCAAAGTATAGGCACTGTTCCTACAATAGATTTGGCATCAAGATTTGAATGTGCTGGCATAATTCTTCATTCGCCGCTTACATCTGGAATGAGAGTGGCTTTTCCCGACACGAAGAGAACATGGTGTTTCGACGCATTTCCAAGGTAAGTTGTTCTCAAACCTGAGGTTGTAGAAGTTTATCAAAAATACTAATCGTGACACGAAATCGCTTTGCTTTGCTTGACATAGCTAAATGATTATGAAATCTCGACGCATTTCCTGTTTAGGGTAACTAATACAGAATCTTTTTTGTATAACATGACGAATATTTATTCCCCCTATGCACACAGTCGGAGTTCGCTTTCCTTTTAATATACAAAGCTTAATCTTATAGTTTATGAATTATACCACCCAAATTTGTTTCAAAAGTGCTTCGCCATCTCGTATGAATTTATTAAATCTGAAGTGTTGGCTCAAAAAATGCGTTAACTTCGGAAAATCTATGGTTCCACTTCAATCCAACGAAAAAATAAATAATATATTTTGTTCAAATTTTGGCCAACACCCGATCGCTTCCAATCGAATTTATTCGTATTTTTATGAACATAAGAAAAATGTAAATAAATCAACACTTATTGTATTTGTACAACCAATAATGCCCTTTCTTAAAAATTTCTTTTCTTCCAATTTTTTTTTAATGTATTCTTTAGCCATCCTGTCCGAGGAATTGATTTTGGCAATTTGATCCATAAGATTCAAGTTTGCATTATAACTGGGGCTGGAATTTTTTAAAAAACGTTGACAACAAGAAATTTACAATACATGTATTTCACAGAGATTTCAGCAACTTTTTGAAATTCACTGGTTTCTGTTGACAAGTAAATCAATTGAAAGAAGGTGGTGATTATAAATGTACAGCTGTACATAAAAGGCTAAAATTTGGCCTCATAATCAGTAGATCTTCTCGATAAATGCACAAAATTAAATTCAAAATCATTATTAAGCACAAGGTATAGACATATGTTTTCCATAGATACTTAAATTAAGTCTTTTAGTGAATATTTCATGGTAACTATATTTTAAAGGGTGATGTTCTTATTCTTAGTAAAGTGGAATTGATTTTAAAAGTGCTTATGTTCACAAAATCTAAGCCAAGTAACGCAGGGTTGGAAATGAGGAAAAACAGATTGATAGGTGATTTTTTTTGTGAAAGTGCAAATAATAAAGATTTGACCACTTAATATTAAATTTAATTTTTGGCTGGTAAATTTGATCGGTAATTACCGATCACCGGCCAATATTTCCAACCCCATAACGGAACTATTCCAAAAGTAATTTAAGCGACATTCACTTACAAATGGGCCGTTGAACAGCAATTTATCATATTGTGATCTCATTAGCCACAACATGTAATTGTATGGTCTGTCCCAATTCATTCTGATCAAAAGAGCCAGATGGATAATTTTACTCCAGTTTCTTCCGGCATGCAACAAAATACTTCATTTTAGGAGTTGCAATTTACAGAATTTTTGTTCACTGTCACTGCCACTATTTTAATTAGAGTTGAACCCTGTTATTTCAAACCATCAGGGGAAACGAAAAATAGTGCGAATTAGTGGGAGTTCGAAATAGCCAATAGTAAATGACTGAGTGAAGGGCAAATCCAAGGGAAATGGGTTTTAGCTCGAAACAACAGGGAATTCAAAATAACCAAGCTCGAATTAGCAGGGTTCAACTGTATTACTCTTTCGCTTTTTGTTAGCTGTTATATCATTTCTGTTTTGAGTCATTTTCTGTTGTGAGTTTAGGTTGCCAAGTAACACCAGTATTCCTCATGAACCATGCACATGTGTATATATTAACTACAAGAGATCTACATATATATTTGGAAATTCTTGAATGTCTTCCTTCATGTACAATGTACATCTTATTGTACAACTATAATATAGGAAACTGCTACAGATATTTAACAATATTATTATCTTTTGAAATCACACAAAATATCCCCTGATACTTAATTGAAAAGGTTTTGAATTTCAGCATTTGTGTGTGTTTGGAATGTGCTGTTACACCAACATTACTGACGTAACATTAACTTTCAAAAGCTAGAGTGGTAAAACTACTGTTATTGCATGATTGAAAAAATGTTACATGGTCTAAAAAAACTTGTTACGTAGTTGTTGTTTGCTAGCATCTTGCCAGTGATCATCTGATTTTTAAAGTTGCTCCATGCCCATGTAAACATTGTTTTCCCAGAATATGTATGAACAATAATGAAGCTATTGAGGCAACAGGGTCGGAAAACTCAAACTCAAAACCTTAAAGAAGAGCAGGTTTTGTTTCATGCTGTTTTGCAGCAGAGAGTTTTCAAAAATAACGAAGCTTTTTGTTGGCTTTCCTGATGAATAGTAGTGTCCTTGGATGTGACAATTTTTTTTCAATCATTTGATAAGAATTGTGCTGCTGCTGGTTGAAATTCCTAACAGCGGTTTTACCACTCAAGTGATTTTAATAATGCCTTTTTGGTGTGTTTATTGCTACATGTGTGTGTGTGTTTTCTATTTGGCTGCAGAACACCAGGGAGCTTAACAAAGTTTTTATTCTTTCTTGCAGCATTGAAAAGGTCTCCAAAATTGTTTCGCCTGTGCTAGTTATTCATGGAACAGAAGATGAAGTTATAGATTTCTCACATGGATTAGCCATCTACGAGCGATGCCCACGCACTGTGGATCCTCTTTGGGTTGAAGGAGCAGGACACAATGACGTTGAACTGTACGGTCAATATCTCGAGAGGTTGAAGCAATTTATACAGCATGAATTGGTCACAAATTGATAGGAAACCATCTTTTTCACACACTAGTTCTTAGCTTAGTTTTTATTTACTTGTTAATAAGTAATTTGTTAGCTAGTTGATTGTTGCTGTTGCTTGTTAATGCTCGAAATCAGCATTGGCAAATCAGTGTCGACAGCAAAGTGCTTATTGAATTAATTAAATTATAAATCAATTTAACCCTTCAAGCCCTGATGTCAAAATACATTTTTGTACTAATTCTCTTTACAGATCTTACATTTAGACAAACTTGATCAGTGAAATTTAGTTTTCTTCTGGGTTTTTTGGTCTCTTAATATTTCTCATAACTAACATGTATGTTTTTGTGTTGATTTCTGAGAAGAAGTATGTTGTGATCTTTGTTGGGGCTTTAGGGGTTAATTGGCAAGATTGTACATGTATCAAGTAAAATACCTTACTGTAGCTATTAAAATGGTTATTCAACATTACAAGTTTAAGTTATTGCCTTTGATTTATTCAAAGTTAAAGTTTGTTCGCAACAATTATTTTTGTATGGATCTCGATATAACTCTTCACTTTTAGCAATCCACTCGGAGTACTTGTAGCAAATTGCTGTATAGATTTCTTTCAATTTATTTTCCTGGATTTGGTTTGTACAGTACAACGTATTATGTGACATGTACTTTACATTGACAAGAAAACTCTTTTATGAGTTGATACATTCAGGAAGTTATTTTATGAGAACTTACCTTTTATCGTTTCTCCTTATTTTGACACTATCTTTCTTTGACCTTAAAGCGGTGTAAATAATATTTGATTGTTTTAGTGACAGAAGTGGGATGGGATTTGGGTTGAACAAGGATGGTGTCTGGGTTTGTTAAAGAATTGAATGTAATCCCTTGATAATAATGGATAGTAATTTGTCATACTTATAGTAATTTGAATACAATTTTGATTCACTAAGTTTCAAATAGCTTTTGTTGATAATGTAACCATTTATGAAACAACAAGTTTTCAGCATTTTGTTCCAAGGTTAAATTCAGAATCAATTTATTGCATTTATTGCATTCCTTGTAGCAGAACAAAATGCACTGCTCGTGTTGACAACACTCTACCGACATCTTTTCTAAAATGGTTTGCCTTCATTAAAAACTTACGAAAAATGTTCAAATTGACAGTGATTTTGAGCTACAGTGACTAGAGGAAATTTTTTATTGAGTAACAAAGAGTTTAAGCGAATAGTAATTAACAAATTCATATATTTTTTTCAGTTGGTTTTTCACATTATAAGTAGACTATGAATTCCATGGAATTTATGGTCACAATTAGTTCATAGAAACAGCAAACCATTTTTTGTTCACCCCAGATAATTGTCAATTTCATACATTTTGATAATTATGGAATGCGTGAAAACTAATTAATACCCGATATGTGATTTCTAATCAATCTTTGTTATTTTCCAGGATTATATGACTTGTAAATATATGGGAAGTTTTTTGCTGTGTTCATTCTCAAAGCTCTCAGTTGTTATTAGATGTGACAGCTGGAAGAGATCTTATGTTTGACGTTTCTGTAGTCAGATATATGTTATCACTTGTGTATATAAGAGAAATGAATAAACTCTTTTTGTGAACACTGTGTGGGTGAATTAATCTTTCTGTGACATTCTCAAAGTCATCAATAATTCATCAAATAAAAAGGAGGTTTGGATACCCATTCATAATTAACATTGATTTTTACGATTTTATTTTTCCGTTTACTCCGTAGTTTTTGTTTCAATTGAGAAGTTATATCAAACACTCGAGACAGTGTTTCATCAGCTATCCAAACACCTCAAATTCATTGATGCTGCGTGTTTAGATATCCTGATGAAACACTGTCTCTTGTGTTTGATATATTACATAAATATTGGAAAAGCTAAAAAACAAAAAAACACCTCTTGAAGTGTAGGTCTTAGAGCAGTTTTTGAGTGTCCAAAGTAATTCGCATTTATTTTGGTTTTGCATTACTATATTATTGATTATCTTAAAAAATGCATGCCTCATTCTCCACCAATCAGAAGTAAAACCCAAACCAATCACGACTCACTAACACAATTTCTCATGCTTCATGTTGGTATGTATTTTCTTTGAGTTTTTATTGGTTCACTGGATTGTCTGTGCCCTTTGTGATTGGCCAGAGTGATAACATTGCCAGTTTGGTTTTGTGACACTCAATAAAAAAACTCATCCACCAATTACAATGCAAATGTATGGATATGGCCAACTGCTGAGAAAACCTGACAATGATGCACTAGGATAACATGTGATGGACTAGCCCAGGACTAACTCTCACATGAAAGTGCTGGGTGGTTGTCAGGATTTTTTTTATTTTTATTTTTAAAAAAACATTTTTCACTCTCCAAGAGGTACGTATAATTATAATCATGAATTCATTAACATTTTACCTGCATTGTCACAATTTTGTTAAAAAAATAATAATAATAACAGGAATTAAATTATTGTAGTTCACAGTAGCGGTGCTGTATGCCGCTGCAAACTTTCTCGCAAACGTTTTCTATTTCAGAAAAAATAAATATAAAGACTGCGTGACAGTCAGTTGTAACGCAATTCTTCCATTGTATAGTCACGCTCCAAGAGGACCGGAAACGAGGCAAAATGACTCCCGGGGACATTCCATGATGTCACTTCTATTCCAAACAATCTAGAACTTTTCTACCTCGCAAAAAGCCGGACAAAATGGCTAAGATCAAGAAAGGTTGTGTCGACGATTTAGCAACGTTGTCAGAACTAAACGAAGAGATAATTCTTCAGGAGCTGCAAGCACGATACAAACAAGATGTCATCTATGTGAGTAAAATCTCTCCTTGAAGAATGAACTGTTTCGATGCAGACTTGTTTGCATTCACTCAGTATATTTTATGAGCGACCTTGTCATTCGTTAATCTATGCACTTGTTTGAATATTCACAGACTTATGTTGGCGATATTCTCATTGCACTTAACCCGTTCAAGCACTTGGAAATTTACCACAAGAATGTAAGTTAATTCATTCATGAAAACTGAAAGTTGTTCAAAGTTTGTTTATCTTAGCTTACACCTGTTCGAGTTGAAATCTGTTTTACTTCGCTGTGTTGTATTGTCAGTTCACTGAGATTTTATGCCAAGCATTTATGTTGTCTTAAGGCTTTTTGGTACAGCTTTAATACGTTGTCTCGAACCAACTAAGGCAACTATGCTCAAACGATCCGATATAAGTTGTATTTTGATTTTGCAAGTTCTATTCTCCCTCGGCAACTACCGAATAAGCTTCCGAAGCTCGTTTGACACACTTATAAAAAGAATTTAAGGGAAGTTAAAGGAGCTAACGGAACGGAAATAAGATTAAAGATTTCTGTATAGGAGGTAAATATAGCCTCACACTTAATTATGCATACGATTTTTCCGTATTCACGAAAGGCAGTCAGACAGAACGAGATCAGAAAACTGCATGCATAATTAAGTATATATGGGGCTATATGAAAATCCGTCCATTAACCTGCATACATTGAACTTAGGGCTACCAGTGAAGTTCAGAAAATGGTGATGGTTTTCTAATAACAAAAAAAAGAGTGGCAAAGACACTAACCCCTAAAGGAGGGGGGGGGGGTCATAGGCGTACGGGCACCTTCGGAACTGGGGGGGCCGAGACCTTACTGCCCGAAAAAAAAAAATGGCATGGGTTGAAAGCCGAATAAAGAGGCCTGTATAATATGCAAAACAAAACATGCATTAAAATAGTTGTGAAAAAGTCTTGCCTGCTTGCCTTAAAGGAAACGATAGTTCTTTAATTAATTTCGTGGCATTGCCCGAAGGTGTCAATGTACTGAATCATTTTTCTTCAGAAATATTTTATTTATTCACCCTAGTTCAGCGAGGAGGAAGCCATTTTACATCGTTTTCCCCCCACTTGCAAGTTACACAAAAGCGTGTGAAACCATAAGGGATAAATCGGTAGAAAGTTTTAAGCTTGCCCAGATAACTTAACATTTGAGAAAAGCATCAGCTTTATCACATTTGTAAAAGCTTTGTTTTAAGTTCTAACACTGGGTCCACCGCGCGCAAACGCTCAAGCTATAGAAAAGCTGATTGCAACTGAATTAAACTGAGGGGTCAGGCAGAATTTGCAAGGAAAATCGAACATGATTATAGCAATTTGCAAGAGGAAAGGAAAGCAAAGAGAAATTTAGACTTTTGAACGACAAAGTTCGGTATATTTCCAACACTTTTTCTGCTGATGTAATTAGTTTTGAACGTAATATTGAGATTTGTCGGCTTATTTTCTATTTTTTTCCTAGGCTTGTCGCCCGAATTCTAAGCATTTTGCCCGAAAAATTTCAGCACTGGGGGGGCTGCAGCCCCCCTCGCCCCCTCCCCCTGCCTCGTACGCCTATGGGGGGGTCTGGGTCTTCTCCCTGGGAACATTTTTCGATTTTGACTCACTATAAAGTGCCATTTCTGGGTATTTTAAGTCACTCTGACAAGATGTTGACCGCTTTCCATTCAAAAGTGGAAGTGGGTTGCGACCCATGCCTGAAGTACAGTAATATGGGTTGGAGTGAACAAGACAACAACCATGTAACCACCCTCCCCTCCCCCTCTATTTTGCTTGTTTTTAGTCCAACCTCTGGTTCGCTGCTCCATTCACAACTCCATAATTAATTCACTGGAAGCTTTATCCAAACTAGAAATATGTGACTTACTGAAACCAAATTTCTGAAGTCTCACGATTATGCTGTGACACTCGGGGTTTTTGCTTCAATCTCACGATGAGACACAAAAATCTCACGATAAACAGAGTCTCAAGAAACTTGATTAACACCTGGTTTGGGGGTATTTTGTCCGTCAGTTGATCAACCTCTTGGGTTGTACTGAAATCTCCAGACTTTTTGACCTCAATCTTCAATTTCAAGTGCTTCGAGGTCAAGGGGTCTGGGCTTGGGGGGGGGGGTGCATGGGGAGAGGGTACACTTTTGGACCCTCAATTCTGATATACCACACAGTCCATTTTAAACCTTTGCTTCAATTTAACTATTCAGTACCTTCCTTTACTTGCTAGACTGCAGACAGATACAAGATGACACAGAAATCAGTCCAGCCTCCTCATATCTTTGCCATTGCTGACTCAGCATATCAAGCCATGTTAGGCATTGGGGGAGCAAGTCCCAAGAGTCAATGTTGTGTGATCAGGTCAGAAGATTTTTTAATGACATTGTCAGAAATTCTTAATATAACTTTTTGAGTGCTCAATTGCTAAGAATGAATTTATGTTGGCAAAACAATGTCAAGTTTTGAAGTACAAACAACTAAACAATCAAGCATTCCTTTAAGGTGGCTGAATACAGTTTTTTTGTGGCTCAAAGGCACGCGCTTTGATTTTCTGCTTGATGTCATTATTGCTCGCGTGGGCTAAAATGGCGCTAGCAACTCTAAACAGAAACGAGAAAGAGTTCCATCTGTTTTACCGCGTTTTCCCAAATTTCAATACAAAAGAAAACTTCAAAATACTTTCAGATAGGTATTAAAACCTGAGACAGAAAATAATAGGACAAAAAAGGTGGATAAACAACCGACAGAGAAGTTCTAATTCTGTCTTTCATTATCGCTCGCGACACATGGCATCATATAAGCGCGCGCTCGCACGCGCAATTTGACTCACTTCGGAGGTCGTAAAAGCCAGATTTTGACCCAGATTTTCTCGAGAACCTACCGTACAACCTATTATGAAACATTCACAATTAAATTTAAGGGGTGAACCACGTCCACAGACAAAATTGTGAAAAAATCCGTAAGACAGATTTTGAGCTATTTTAAAAATCGGCAAAATATCACATTTTCCCAATTTGGAAAAAATCTGTCTTACAGATTTTTATATTATTTTGCATGAATGATAAATCAAAGCCAATTTCTTATTTCTGAAGTTTTGAGGTAGGGTCGTACGGGTAGATTTTGAGAAAAGCGCCGTTTAAACTACTAGTGCCAGTCCCCTATTAAGCACTCGGCCGTTCATTTAAGCTGTTTATTAGCATTTGTATTTTCTAAATATTGCATTAGATGATTTTAGGAGGTAGCAAACAGTGATAAGAAAAAGACAAAACTTTTCTGAAGATTGTACAAGAGAATTGAAGGTTGGACTGATTTGCCCTCTCAAAACTGTATTGGGCCACCTTAACTTAGAGCCTGCACACCACCCTTTGCCAGTCATTCCAGTGGAGAATCCTTTGTTAAAATCCTAATTTAGGAGGAATCCCAGGGGGTACTCGGAAGTATACATGAGGGGGGGGGGGGGGGGTCCGACGGAGCCTTATATTTCAAACCCAAAAAAATACACAAGCCTTTAATTTTAGACCCAAAAAAATTCCTGACAAATACCGAGCGTGTAAATTTTCAACCCAAAAAAACACGTCTCACCTCCCCGTCAGGTATACTTCAAGTACCCCCCATTCTGGGAGAGGAATATCTCTGAAGGCTAATCTATGCAACAAAGGCCAAAGGGCCCTGAAAGTTGAACCAACAAATTAAAATAAGTAGTGTTGTGTACACAGTTGTTTCCTTGGAAACATAAACTTACTTGGATGATGTTGAAATATTAATGACTAATTTAATTTTATTATTAATTAATTTGTTAGCCTTATGTACAAGTAGCTTCAGCTTTCTAGAGAGAACGTAATTTGATATTCCATAATTTTACCTCTTCAAAAAACAACACACCGATGATATGTACATTCTTTATGGCTGCTTGTTTGCATGAATAACAATATTATATAATAATAAATGTTCTTTATAATGACAGTGGGGAGAGTGGGGCGGGCAAGACAGAATCAGCCAAGCTGTTGATCAGTCAGCTTGTTGAATTGTCAAGAGGAACTTCTCAGTTGGAACAGCAGATTCTTCAGGTATTGTATTCTTAAAGTGTGTCAAAGGGTCCTAAGGGGTGGGGTGGTACTCCTTGAAAATAATATTATTATGGGTGGGGTGTGAGAAACTTCTTGGTACTCTTGAGTCCCTGCCAGAGGGGGGGGGAGGTCCATGTCACTTGTCTAAATTTAAATATGTGCCCTGTCGCTGCTTTATCAAACTTCATGTAGCTGTCGGTAATTAAATTTAAAGGAAGATTGCTTGTCCTTGTTAGAATTTAAGTTTTTCCAAAAGGGTTGTCGTTTGTTGCAATATACCTTTTTACAGTTGCCTGCTTAGTGACCTGGCCTTTGAATGGAAGTGGGGCAGGAGGTGACCTTGTTTTGATACAGACCTCACTGCTTTTGTTGTGTAAATCATGAGTGTTAGTTTGCATTTACATAATAAAGCAGGGAGGTTTGTATCAATGTAAGGTCACCCTCAGCCTCACTACCATGCAAAGGCCAGGTCACTTGGCAGGCAACTGTAAAATGGACTAATTTTTTTATGTGCTGTCGCTACTTTTTGGGCCATGTTGCTTGTTGCATATTTTTACCCTGGCAGGGCCTCCCCCTTTCCCTATCCCCTTTTTCAGGTCTAAGCCAAATGTTGTTCCATTTTTCAAACAAGACCGTTCACAGGAACTGCTTTGGTTTGTGAGGAAAGGGATAACAATAATAATATACAATGATAACAATTATAGTTTCTTTTGCTCCAACAGGATTTTTTTAATACTAACCTTTACATGGCTTATTTATTACTAACAGTGAAATTGCTAATAATTTTTAACTGACCCACAGGTGAATCCTCTGCTAGAAGCCTTTGGTAATGCTCAAACTCTGATGAATGACAACTCAAGCAGATTTGGAAAGTACATTCAGCTGAAATTTCAGCAGGGCATGGGTAAGAAATTCTGTTGATCCGGTCTATCTGTCTGGCCATGGGGTCTCTCCATCTCTCTCACACATGCTTTAATGATTGTATGATTTTTTCATTGTTTTATTTGTTCATTTTCTCATTTACTTGCTCCTTTCTTCCTATTTTCCTTTCTTCCAGTCAGTCAGTCAGTCAGTCAGTCAGTCAGTCAGTCACTGTCAGTCATTGTCAGTCAGTCAGTCAGTCAGTCACTGTCAGTCATTGTCAGTCAGTCAGTCAGTCACTGTCAGTCATTGTCAGTCAGTCAGTCAGTCACTGTCAGTCATTGTCAGTCAGTGTTTAAAAATCTGGAGCGCATTGAATAAAAATAACTAAACTACGATTAGGGGTATATTCCCTACGCATACAGACTGGAAAATATGAAAATGCAGGAGCATCCATACCAGTTGAAGAAAGAAAGTGCATGGTATGTAAGGAAAACCACATAGAGAGGACGAACAGCATTTTTTAATGTATTGCAAAGGGTATAATGATATTAGAAAAGAGCTTCATTCCATCGTGTCACAAACTGATCCTCGCTTTGTAGATTTAACTGATCATGAAAAAATAAAGTACCTTCTTAAACTAGATAATTATGCTACCTCTAGAATCATAGCTAAATATATCTTCCTAATGTTTCAAAAAAGAAAAGAAATTTTAAATTGAAAGTTATATCAATAAATAGTTGTACAATTAATAGTCCGATAATTACCGTGATCGTTTGCATTGTAATTTCATTGTTTGTTATTACACCTGCTTTCAGTGTTACGTGCATAGCTATCTTTCTACATCCATCTTTCGACATCATCTTTCGACCTGCTGTTTGAAATGAGCCAATCAAAACCTATACATACCATTGTTGGTTTCATGCAAATGTGCGAAAAGGTCAGAAGGTCATGCTAGTGGGCTGTGATTGGCGGATTTTGATCCGTGTTGTTTGTTTAGCATGTCGAAAGATGGATGTCGACAGAAAGCCGCTATGCACATAACACTGAAAGCGGGTGTAAGTAATTTGTTAGCATAGTTGCTATTAATAACACCTATTATTGTAACTAGACCAATACCTCCCTTTGGAGTGTAAGGGAACACAATAAAGATTTACTGTTACTGTTAGTCAGTCAGTCAGTCACTGTCAGTCATTGTCAGTCAGTCAGTCAGTCACTGTCAGTCAGTCACTGTCAGTCAGTCACTGTCAGTCAGTCACTGTCAGTCAGTCACTGTCAGTCAGTCACTGTCAGTCAGTCCGTCAGTCAGTAGTAGGGGACCCGAACTTTTATCATACAAAACACATGTCGATAAAAGTACAATTGAACAAGTTCACATCCAGTTTTGGAAACAAGCATTAAATGTACCATGGTATGCAGAAAACGTAGCATGTAGAGCAGAACTAGGTCGATACCCTTTAGCAATAGACATAAAAGCATCTATCTTCTGCCATTTTCAAAGATTAGAACATAAGATAACCAATCCCATATTAAATGATGCATTTCTTTACGTCAAAAAACATACTAAATCTGTTAGTTTATTAAATGATGATGAAGCATTAGGAATTCACTCCGATAATGACATATCAGCTCAACAACTTTCATCAAAATATTCTTGTTCTAAAATTAAACATAGGTTAAGAAAAAATTATTTCCAAAATTGGTTCAGTAAAGGTCCGAAATTGCCCGTCAGTTAGCTCTAGAGAAAAATTCACTCACAAAGAAGTTAAAAAGGATTACCAATAAGAAGAGTATCTCACTACAGTTAAAAATCCAGTGCATCGAATAAGTATTACTAAACTACGATTAGGGGTACATTCCCTATGCATACAAACTGGAAAATATGAAAATGCAGGAGCATCCATACCAGTTGAAGAACGAAAGAGCTTGGTATGTAAGGAAAACCACATAGAGGACGAACAGCATTTTTTAATGTATTGCAAAGGGTATAATGATGTTAGAAAAGCGCTTCATTCCATCGTGTCACAAACTGATCCTTGCTTTGTAGATTTAACTGATCATGATTGAAAAAATAAAGTACCTTCTTAAACTAGATAATTATGCTATCTCTAGAATCATAGCTAAATATATCTTCCTAATGTTTCAAAAAAGAAAAGAAATTTTAAATTGAAAGTTATATCAATAAATAGTTGTATAATTAATAGTCCAATAATTATCGTAAGCGTTTGCATTGTAATTTCAATTGTTTGTTATTAAGTAATTTATTAGCATTATAACACCTTTATTGTAACTAGACCAATACCTCCCTTTGGAGTGTAGGGCACAATAAAGATTTACTGTTACTGTCAGTCCGTCAGTCACTGTCAGTCAGTCACTTTCATTCAGTCAGTCACCGTCAGTCAGTCACTGTCAGTCAGTCACTGTCAGTCAGTCACTGTCCATCAGTCACTGTCAGTCAGTCACTGTCCATCAGTCACTGTCAGTCAGTCAGTCACTGTCAATCAGTCAGTGTCAGTCACTGTCAGTCAGTCACTGTCATTCAGTCAGTCACTGTCAGTCAGTCACTCACTCACTCAGTTGGCAGGTAAACGCAAATGCCAGGAAAATTCGTAATGCCTTATTTTCAAGCTGACACCAGTCATCTTCACAGTCTGAATTCAGATTTTTGATATCTATAGGCAATGCCGCACGCTCTTCTTGCACCTTTGAACTCAAAATTGGTTTCATGGCACACTGAAGCCAGTTTTTTTAACTGAAATCTTGACTTTCCACTGATGAAGGGCTGAGCCCAAAACATATGAAACTGTGAACTGTTTCAAGTTCACTTACTACTCATTTAGTTAAAACTACTAACTTAGTCAGTCAGTCAGTCAGTCAGTCAGTCAGTCAGTCTGTCTGTCTGTCTGTCTGTAAGTCAGTCAGCCAGCCAGTCTGTCTGTCAGTCCTGGAGTCAGTCTGATGGTTGGTTGTTGTCAGCTGTTTGGCTAGATGACCATGCATCCCATTGTAAGACAGCAGCCAGTCAGTAAAAGGTAGCCACTTTCACTGACAGTTGGTTGGTTGTACGATCCTCCGTTCCTTAGTTCACTTTGTTAGCCCAAATTTAATGAGAATCATTCCAGAATCTTTCCTTTGAAATCTTTTGAAGGTGTGATCATCAAATATCACATGAACTAAGTGTTTTATCCTGCACTTTCAGTCATTGGTGCTAAGATTTCTGAATACCTTTTGGAAAAATCCCGTGTTGTACGCCAAAGCAGTGGAGAGGAGAATTTCCATATCTTTTACTACTTGTTTGCTGGTCTCTCTACTGATGAACAAAACACGTATGGACTAACCAGACCAGACAAGTACTGGTAAGAGAAATGATGAGTTGTTATCCCCTCTTTTTGGTTTTTCCCCCATTGATATTTGTACCCCAGGTACTTTACACTTGGACCATAAAAAAGAAGAATCAGTTTCACAACATAGCTTCCCATGCAGAGTTCCTTTGGTCTATGCACAATATATCTTATGTTACTGACCGATAAAACAAAAATGATGTTTATTATAAATTCTGGGCCCAATTTATCATCCCTTATAGCCAGCTACATGTTCCATGTTTGTTGTTCGGATACATTTTATTGTTTTATCACGAAATAGTTATCTGTGTGATGGAGCAGCAAGTATGAAGAAAATAAAGAAAAACAAATCAATGTTTGATGAGCTTCTGAACGCTATGGACATGGTGGGCTTTCTTGATGAGGTACATGACAAGGACATTTTCTGCTTCACATTCTTCTTGATATTTCATCGCCATTCCGTTTTATAAATAGAAACGTTTTAGCCCCTGTAAACTGTGTCCGATTGCTTTTAAAGCGCTTGGCTCATGTCTGGTGTAAAGATAACAGTTAAAATAAACCAGTGAACAAATTTTAAGCAAAAAGGGACCCAGGGAATGAAGGGGATGGGAATTCTGTGCAAAGGGAAAAGTATGAAAGAGTCACTGAGACGTCTTCCCCAAGACATCAGAACCGGGAAAAGTAAGTAAAAGTTTAAAACATAATTTTTGTAGGCACAAAAGGGTGGTGGTGGGGGCACTAAGCAAGGGGTGAAAACAGGGAAAATGTAACGAAAGCAGAAATTAGTTCTGTCAGTGCCCCCTCCTGCCGGAGCCTCATTTGTAAACACTGTGAACCATGCGTCATTAAAGCTGTGCTGTCCCTTATTCACTAAAGGCTGCTATGGTATATTTGTTTTCAGGAGCAGCAAGATTTGTTTACAGTTCTTGGTGGTGTGCTGAACATGGGTAACATCGCATTTGAAATGGATGAAAATGAAGGCGCTATTATAAAAGAAGCTCATGGACCTTTGAGGACAGCAGCGGTTAGTTATACCTTACCAACTTGGAATGCTCTAATCAGTTACAAATTTATTAAAGTTTCCAGTGCTACCGTAATGATTCGATTTAGCGCCCTCCTTCCAATAAGCGCCCCCTTCTGAATAAGCGCCCCCCTTCGAATGTGTTTTTGTAAATAAGCGCCCCTATTCCAATAAGCGCCCCCATTCTTATTAGCGCCCCCATTCTTATAAGCACCCCTATTCTAATAAGTGCCCCTATTGTGGATAACTGGCCCTACTGAAGTCACTGACGTCAACTAGATAAACTCCTGACCGTTCACCGTACAGTTCATGTATATATTTACTGTTAAAATGAAGAATTATTTTAAAAGTAACTGAACTTTTAACAATTTCTAACTGTTACAGTTCCTGTTATTATAAGATACATTTGGTTGTTTCTCAAAAAATTAAATAAGCGCCCTGTCCCGAATAAGCGCCCTGTCTCGAATAAGCGCCCTCCCTTGAGGTGCCAAAAGTAAATAAGCGCCCCGGGCGCTAAATTGAATCATTACGGTAGTTGCTTTCTTTTCTAACCACCGAAGGGAGAGAGTGTCCTGCATCGAAAGCATTGCAGTTGAAATAAATAGCTGTTGTTGTTCCAAGCAGAGGTCTTTAGATCACGACAATTCCTTATGATTTAACAACTGAGTTGAATTAGGTATTGTCCTTAAAAATACGGGGAAAGACTAAAAAGCTTCTGTTAGCCAGTCAATGTTGGCTCTTAAGCAGAACAAAAACTCAAAGCAAAAACAAATTTTGCATCGCTTTGCAGTGTTTTCAGACGTTAAAAAGAAGTTTGTAGAACAAGTACAGTTTCTGTGTTAATTTCTCCTACGTGTAACACCCAAACCATGCCCGAGAATGTCACGAATGCTGGCGAACATGTTAATTGATTATCATACAAACTTGTCGTCCTACATGTAGCGACCTTTATTGACTTATTTGCGTTTCATTACATTACAGAAACTCTTGGGTGTGGACACTGAGAAACTAGCGGAGGTGTTGACCTCTACATCAACCACAACACGAGGCAGTGTGATCAAGAGAAGATTGAAAGATCATCAAGCAACTGGTTAGAAAAGCGTTATAAAATATATGTGCAAGAAGCTTGAAGGTTTTTTTCGCCGCACAAAGCATTAAAATTGTGTAACTGTCTGCCTTAAAACCAAACAGAAATATCGCCAGTTCTGATGTTTGCTTGACTATTTGTATGGCTTTAGCAGTTTTGTTTTGCCAGCATTTTTAACGCCTGCCTTGCCAGCTTGTCATGTCGAAAGTCTTAAGTTTTGCAAAATTTCGTTTCTTTGATCAGTTTAGCAGGACAGTGCTAACTACCTTCTTATTTAAACCAAGTGATTCCTTTCCTTCAAAGATGTTCGAGATGCGACAGCAAAAGCTTTGTATGGTCGTCTCTTTGGCTGGATTGTCAACAAGGTGAATCAACTTCTTGCTCCACCTATGGCATCACGGGGAGAGGATGTCACGGAAATAGGTACGTTTTGATGAGCTGAGACAAAGAAGCGCTGATTGCAAAATGTGTCGCTCTTTTGCTTTTCTTTCGGTCAGTTCAGTTTTATGTCCCTCTGAGTTCATCATCATCATCATCATCATCATCATCATCAATCTTAATAAACTGTCTAAACTTCTAGCGTGCCTAAAGAGGCCCACTAATTGGGGACACTGTTACCTAAAACATTTCATTACAATACTGGTACAGTATACGGTACAATAAATATCTACAATAAATATATCTTCAGAGTTGAGGAGTTTTGACAATGAAAATTAAAATGAACTCACAGAACTTTGTTTTTGGTATTTTTATTTGCAGGTATCCTCGACATATTTGGTTTTGAACATTTTGAGACTAACGGCTTTGAGCAGGCGTGCATCAACCTAGCTAATGAACAACTTCAGTTTTTCTTCAACCAGGTAAATAGCGAATAGCCAACGATGAGAGAGCTAACCGGTTTGCAATAGATGACGATTAGTGACTAGTCTCTTATGGTCTGTTTGGTCTTGAGTGCCATGTCGAGTTTTCGGCGAAACCCCAAAACACAGCATACTATGGCAGGGACACATTGGCTTCTTCTTCCGTGGCATGCAATATTAAGCTTAATATTGTGATTATGTGTTATTTTATCATGTTTTTATCCTGCAGCATATTTTCATGTGGGAGCAAGAAGAATATAAGAAGGAAGGAATAGACTGGACAGGTGTCACATTTGCGGACAACAGACCCGTTTTGGTGAGTCTTCCGTTTCAGGTTCACATGTGTCTCATGCAATCTGTACTTACCCCCTACATTTCATAATATATCCCACATTTTGTGCCTTTCGGTACGAAATACAATTTGTTTTCCTTCAGTAGGTTATGCCACATGCCACTTTGTAGAGCAAAATGTCACAACATTCTTAGAAAACATAACAAACAAATTTCCCCACTGACCATCAAAGAATTAGCCATGTTCAAAACGAGCAGGGGACTGGGTATGAATATTCAATATCGATTGCACTGAAAAACTAGGCCCGTCATCCAAAAATTAGTAACTCAACCAAATTTGAGAGTTATTGGTTTAAACGCAAAGGCATGGAACTCTTTTAAAAATCGTTAAAATAAGAGAGCTTAGTATGGCTGGATGGACAGCTGTCCCTCCAATCCATACTAAGCTCTCTTATTTTAGCAATTTCTAAAAGTGAACCATACCTATGCGTTTAAACCAATAACTCTCAAATTTGGTTGAGTTACTAATTTTTGGATGCTCTTTCAGATGACGGGCCCAGTTTTTCAGTGCAATCGATATTGAAAACTCGTACCCAGTCCCCTGCTCGTTTTGAACATGGCTAATAGGCGTAGGTTGTTTGGTAGTTATTTACGTTTTGGTCACTGATTGATTGATTGGTCGGTCCGTCGGTCGACAACTTGGATCGAAAATGGACAGGCCAAGCCAGACCTCATTTATAGCGTATTGTCTTCAGAACGTTCTCTTTATTTTTGACAGTACTGTGTTACTTGCAGGATAAGTAGTGTCTGTGAGATAGCTACTAGATAAGAGTGTTTTTCGTTATCCACAGGATCTGTTTTTCAATAAACCAATCGGCGTGCTGGCGTTACTGGACGAGGAAAGTCATTTTCCACAGGTTTGGTTTTGCTTTTTTGTGCGTGTTTGAAAAGGAAAAGGTTATAACATGTCTCTTTTTCACATCAGCATTGAAACTGTACCGCTGTTTCAGTCAGAAGGATAATTTGGTGAAATATCACGCACATCTCAAAATGAAGTACTAACTCTGCCATGTCTACTTGCTATAACTTATTTCACTCAGTCATTTTTTTTCGTTAAGAGGTACTTCCATTGATTTCTTTGTGTATGTTGTAGAGCACTGACCACTCATTTGTGGAGAAGTTGACACAGAACTGTAGCAAGAGTAACGTCTTCATCAAGTCAAGACATTCCAACACCAACTTCTTTGGGATTTGTCACTATGCTGGCAAGGTAAGTAATCAAATGTGTTAGATTTGTCGTTTTCTTCCGACATTTATTTACCTTGTGGTAGGTTAACAAAGCTAGAAATTTCCCTGGAGGTTCATTGGCATGGTAGATTTCAACACTATGGTCATTGTTAATTAAATGAAAAGCAAGAGTATTCTCGGTAGTGCTACATTTGAGGCCGCAGCATTCAGTTAGTATGGTTTATCAGCTTCATAGCTCTAGCTCAAAGTTTTTTTCTGGAACAATTGCGTAGCAAGGAGACAGTCAGACTCGGGCATTAAGGACCTTCTGTCAGATTTCTCGTCCCCAAGATTTACAAGAACCCGTGGTCACTTTGTTGAGCAGCATTAAATACTTTGGCCTTCAAAAGTCATGCTAACTTTCACAAAGCTCACGTTTGCTTCCGCCATTTTTGACAATCTGAAACAATTCTCGAGTGATTTACGAAGATAAGCCAAACACGACATTCGATGTTCTCCACACTAAGGAAGGAAGGAAAAGAAGTGGGAAATCCTGTACTTGATATCTGATTCTGTGTGGACTTCCGCAGGTTGAATATGACGCCACAGGTTTCCTTGAGAAAAATCGCGACACTTTACCTCCGGGTGTTATGGACATGCTGAGAAAAAGTGACAACCCACTTATTGCCACAATCTTTTCTGGTAAGTAAACCTCCTTTTCAATTCCTGTCAGGTGCTTCTCGATGTCATTTAAACCAATTACTGAAACATGGATGAATGTTTTGAAATTGTTAAACTGGTAAAGTTAACCAAAAATTCTTCGGGGAAAGGCAGCACTTGAAAGTGTTTATAATAAATGAAAACGTCCAAAATAAATGGAATAAAATATGAAAAGTAGTCTGTAAGAATTCCAGGCCGCACGAAGCTTCTTTCGAAAATTAAAAGAATCCTGCCCCAAACGTCAGTCAAGTCCTTGGTTTTCTACTCTGTGCATAATATAGTTCCTTTCAATCTTCGATATCGCTGGCCATCCTCACCTTCCAGTGGTTTCCTGTCAGTTATTGTGTTCAGTTCTAAAAACACAAACCATTGCTAGATTTCCTGTGCGCGACCGGAAGAGTCAAAATTATGCAAGTGTTGGGAAAAAACGAGGAGGGAATGAAGATGACAGGCTTCTCGCTGCTCGATATCGTTTTGCATTTGTGGTTTCGTGTCACGCGCTAGGAACATAATCCGGATATTTCTTGATCTCCACGATAATTGAAATTAGAATTCTATTGATTAACAAAAAAATTTCATCGAGTAAAATTTTTCGAGTGAAACAAAAACGTCAGGGTTACTTTTTAAACCTTATTTGTTTAATGAGATGCAAGCGGTTGTAGCTGTTGACTTCTTGATTTCTTTCAGGAACAATAACACGAACTGGAACACTGGCTCTGCAAGGACGAGTAAGCAAAGGAAATGTAGTCAGAAGAACCAAGGTAAGCTGATGAGGGGAAGCTTAAATAGTCTAACTGATCTTTCTTGTCGGACTCTCATTTTCATCTCATGCTAAAGACACGTCGTTGATTCGAACCCAGAAGTTCTATTTTGATGACGTAGCTCTGAAGTATCCGTTAAGTGTATCTGATTGCTTGTTACCTGGTAACGATTTTGCGCACGCACCAGGAAATGACCAATTGGATTTCCTCAGTGCTACGACACCATTATGACATTTTTGGTCAAAAGAAGTTTGTTTTACCTGGCTGAGATTTGATTAATGTGTCGGTTTCCATTCTAAAACGTTTATACATGGTGTTGTATGGTTTTCTTTTCCTTTTAGAGACTGAGTAAGGCACGTCAAGGAATGCCAGCCACCAAAAAGCCTACAGTTGGCGCGCAGTTCAAGGTACACCCTTTTTTCCTTTCAGATTGGAATCACAAATTCTTGTAGCGCTCTATGCTCACGCTTAGGTTGTTTTTTGATCTATCATGGTACAGACCATTTAACAGTGTGTTTGATTTCTTAAATTTGATTTATGTCCTGCTGGTTCTGGCAGTGTTAAACACCTTTAAATCAAAATTGTAATCACCTTATCTCCTACAAGACGTCTTTAGGAATCCTGATGGAAAGAATGACAGCCGCCAATCCACATTTCATCAGGTGCATCAAGCCAAACAATGAAAAGGTACCTCACTTGTTTTCAGTTGCTGTTTTGTCGCTCTTTGTAGTTGCCCAGTGCCTCTCTTAAATACCTCGCAGACTTGTGACAACACGCAGTTATGCTGACATAAAGCTCGAATTTGTATGTTGTTTTAAGGGAACAAAAGATCAGTCAATAGGTTTATTTAGTGGTGAAATTTAGTGTTTGTTTTTGTGGCTACAGCTTTTTGATAAAAATATGATGAGAAGTATAGCGCACATGTTATGGAACATGCGAAGATGTCTGATGGAGAACAGAGAGAGGACATCAATGTTGATGAGCCACGCAGGAATGGTGGGCCTGATGAGGACTCCAGGACTCGCCACTCGACATCGCCATCAGAAAGAAACGAGCCCCGACGTGTCCGAGCAGCGCGGCCGTCGAGAAGACAGGAAGGGACCAGGAAGAAGGGGAGGAAGGGAGAGAAGAGTCGAGCTCTCCAGACAGACGGGAGGGAGAAGGGTGGGGGGGGGCCAGCAAGGGGGACAGGGGAGACGAAGCGAAAGCGTCAGTGCCCCCCGCCGGAGCCCCACGGAACCGCCAGCGGCGTCCCCCAAAGGCGCAGAGTGGAGCAGCAGATCGACGCTGGTGGGGCGAATGGGAACATCGCGAAATGGAGAATGAAGGCGCAAGAAGCCAGGACCTGAGGACAGCAGCGGACCACCAACTGGATGCCCAGACAAAAAGTCCAGTGCACCGTAATGATCGAAGCGCCCCCCCAATAGCGCCCCCCCGAAAGCGCCCCCCGAAGTGGCGCCCCATCCAAAGCGCCCCCACAGGCCCCCCGCACCCCACAGTGCCCCAGTGACTGCCCACGAGTCACGACGCACGACCCGACCCCCGAGGGACGCCCCGACGCCGAACGGCCGGCCCCCGAGGGCGGGCGCGCGACAACGAGCCACACGAGGAGGGGGTCCGCGAAGGCGGGAGGGGCGACGAGAGGAGAGCGCCAGACAGCCGCCGCGCCCCGCCCGCACCCCAGCGACAGCCGAGAGACGAGCGAGGAGACGCCAGAGGGAGAAGTACAATGAAGAGAAAGTGAAAGAGAGGAAAAGGTGAGATAAGACAGGAGAGATAAAGAAAGGATAGTGTCCAAAAAAATAAAAAGAGGATAATGGAACAAAAAAGAAGAAGAAGAAGAGAGGAAGAGGAGAGGGAGAAGAGAAGAAAAGAGTGAGGGAGGTAGAAAAAGAAAAGGGCCCCGTGAGAGAAGACAGGAGAAGAGAAAAAAAAAGGGGAAAAGAGAAAAAAGAGCAAGGACAAAAGGGGCGGATGAAGGAAAGGGAAAAAGGACGAAAAACTCAGGAGAGGAGAGAAAGGAAAGAAGGGAAGGAAGAGAGAAAGGAGGAAGGGAAAGAAAGAAGAGAGAGGAAAGAAGAAAAAGAAAGGACAAGACGAAAAAAGGAGAAACCAAGGAAAAAAAAGAAAAAAAAAAAAAAAGAAAAAAAAGCCGACGAGAAAGCCCCAAGAGTACCAAGGCACCTAGTGAGAGAAAAAAAAAGCAAGCGAAAGATGAAGGGGGAAAGAGGCGCGAAGTTGAGAGCGAGAAAAATGAAAAAAAAAAAAAAAAAGGTAAAGAAAAAGAATGGAACAGAGAAAAAGGAGAAAGAAAAGAGAAGGGAAGAAAGTGCCCAAAAGAGAGCCAAAAGCTCTGAGATGTAAGTGAAGGAGGCACAGAAAAAGAGAGAAGTTACCTGTAAAATTGCGATAAAAGATACATGTGTTGAGGAGGAGTAAGGCACGCAAGGAATGCCAGCCACAAAAGCCAAGTGTAGGTACACCCTTTCTTCTAGATGAACAATTGTAGCGCTCTATGCTCACGAGTTTATCTATCATGGTACAGACATTAACAGTGTTTGATTTTAAATTTGATTTATGTCCTGTGTCCGGGCCATATTAGTGGGTACTTGTTGTAGTTGAGTGCCATACCTCGAGAGAAAGATAGGTATGTGGAAAAAAGATGAAGGAAAAAGAGGGGGGAGAGAGGGAGTAGTCGGGGTTTTGTAGTGGGGGAAGAGAACGAGGAGAGGGCAGAAAAGATTGAGAAAAGGGAGAAGAAAAAAAGAGGAGAAAGGAAAAGTAGAAGAATGAAAAGGTGGAAAGTGAGTAGCGAAGACGGCGGAAAAAATGATTGAAATTACCGTGGAGATTGAGTTACCAGAAAATGAAAAATGGGGTCCGGAGTGAGGAGGAGGGGACATAGGGGTGGAGAGTGGAGAGGATAAGGTGAGTTTTGATGTTTGTGGGTTGGAGGTAGTGTGTAAAGTGGGCGAATAAAAGGCACACAAAATTGTCCGAACGCACTCCGCTAATCCATGATTATTACTAGTTTAAAAAGTGCAGAGCGAAACCACATGCAGCTACATAGCTTCTTTTAATTCTGGTGCATTATCATCATCATCATCATTATTATCATCATCATCACGACAACATTTTGTTATGACACCAATAGTGCGATGATCTATGGCCATTTTGCCCTGTCTTCAGTAACACTAGCGTCGCATTTGAGGCCGGCCGGCGGTGTGGAGCGGATGCCTCCTTAGGGCGCCGCCAGCATAGCCTGGTTTTGAGTTTAAAATAGCACTCTCCTAGACCAGTTGCCTTCACCCAGCTAACAAGCCTGGTCTGCTTGAATATTTAACCCATAGCTGGGACTGGGGAACCACACACCGGTGGGTCTTACATACAACAGCCAATAGGGCCCCAGCTCCTCTGCTCATAAAATTTATACCCCCGATGATGCTAAGCCAGATAATTTGAATACGTTCTCTAATACGCTTCTTCGCTTGAGCTTCCAAAAATAAATAAGCGACCTAAGTGCCGAATAAAATCACTGTAGTAGTTCTCCCGAATGGTATCAACGTCGTATAGAAGGTTTGTTCATGTTTTTTTGCATTATTTACAGATATCCGACAGCCTCGATCTGAAATACGTGAAAGAACAGGTGAGTGTTGTAATATTATTGGGCAATTATCTTGTTATCAATTAAACACTACAGTCCTCGACAAAAACAGTTGAGACAAACGCCAGTTTCGTACACATATAAAAATCTTTCTATGGATGGGACAACTAAAACCATTTAAACTTTGTCTATTTCTCCCTTACCTCCCTCTCCTTCCTCTCAATCCAATGTGGTTTCCGATGATTGCCAAAACACAAAGACACGAGACATGAGTTTTGGATAAGAACAACATTGATTAGCGGTAGGGGTGGGGAGGGAGGAGATGCACCTAGTCCCGCTTTACCTGAAATGGGTTGAAAAGAGTGTTTTGTCGAAACAGTTTTGTTTAGGATTGTAGCATTTATAGGCTCAAAATCATGGCTTGGATTATTTTTCTCTTAATTTGCAAGGTTATAGCTAACCGAAAAAATTGTTGTCTTGGTTTGGTGTTTCAGCTGGCGTATACTGGTGTGCTGGAGACCACTCGTATCCGCAGGGAAGGCTATGCGCTGAGAATATCCTTCGCCGACTTTGTGGACAGGTTAGTGGCAGTCTGTATACATGCATGAATGAAGATAGCTTGTTACCCATAGGTAATTTTGATAACATTTTCTTTAATAATGAGCTCTAAATTTGAAATTGGCGTTGACTGCGACTGTCGTTTATTGGCAAAATCACGGCCATGTGACAAACGAGGATGATTTCTGAGCATTGTAGTCATTGTAACTGACAATCGTATACAAACTAAGATAACCTTTAAAAAAGTCGTCACGGCGTTTTTATAAGTTGACTCAAATGCAATCCGTTTTAATCTTCTGCAATTTTGTCCATCCATGTCCCTTCTAGATTTTTTCTGATTCTGTTGAGTTCTTCTACAGCTTAAATTTATCGTTATTGTGATATTTCAACGTAATTCAGGTAGTTCAACGACCAAATTGGTTAAAATTACTTGACCTAAAGTGCTAGTCTGTGCCGAACCATGAGCTACATGGTGTAAGCCGTAATCAGGTGTTTTTCGATCGTCACGCTTATATCCCCTCAGTGCAAATCAATCAATCAATCAATTTATTAATGTCATGCGCGGGATGAGGTTGCCCTCTATATTCGAGCCAGAGGCTCAAAATTTACAAAACTATTGTCACCTTCCTACGTAAATATATTTGATAACAATAAGTATTGATCCGCAAAACAAAAAGGCCTCTGGAATAACATTGGCGCGATGTATATTTCTCCTTATTCTCCTGTTTAATTTTTTCTCAGAGCTTTCTAAGCTTATCTCGTTGTTTCTCGTGTCCTGTTAGGTACAAGCTTGTGTTATACACAGCAAACTTGCCGAGCAGTAAATCCAGCTGTAGACAGATTCTGAACAAGTCACGTCTGAAAGACTGGCAGATTGGGTGAGTGAAAAAAGTGAAAGTGTTGAGAATCGCTTTTGTAACACGATTTAGTTCGTAAACGAGACCACTCAATAACAAGATCTTCACAGAGAGCCCACCATCCTCGGAGACCCAGGGGCAGTAAGTGGGGGTGAGTGAAAGTCTGTACGGGCGACATAAAAAACCCAGACTTTCCCTTGCCCTTAATAACTGCCCCGGGGTCTCCAAGGATGCAAGCCAGCCAGGATTTAAGCATACAGAAAACAAACCTGAAAACGGCAACAGTTTGATTAAACGTCTCCTACTAAGAACGCGGATGGGAGTGAAGGGGAGGGAGGGGTGGTGTTAGGCTCTTACCGAAAGTGCTAGCACTTTTTTTGGCATTTGTTGGCTTCGCGAGCATTTTTTTTTTACATTTTATCCCAAAAAGCACTGCTAGCATTATTTTGGATTTTCGACTGACTATTTGTCTAATTTTGTGTTAAAAAGCACAATCTGACTTTATTTATGGCGTCCAAAGATGCATTAGCCATCATTTTAGTCAAGGGAGCCGTGGAGGGCTGGGGAATAGGTTTGATACGTCAGTGGTTGCCTTCTAGAAACCCAGTCCATCACACTCGTTTCAAGAAGACGTCATCCACGTTGTCATCGAGGAACAATGGAAGTCAGCCAGCCAAGGCAAAAATAGCTCGAGATCGTACTCTGACACCAAACATTGATCGTTACATTTTATTGTTGAAAAATGTAACTGAAAATCTGAAAAATGTAATATTCTATGTTTAAAAAAATCGGGAAAAAAGTGAGCATTTTTATGTTACCCACGAGCACTTTTTAAAAAAATTAGCATTATTTTAGCACTTTTTCGGCAAAAAACGAGCACTTCTTTTAGCATTTAATGCTTTTTTGCGAGCACTTTCGGTAAGAGCCTAGGTGGTGTTAGGACACAGGAGTCGTGTAGGCAACCACTATAATAGCGAGAAAGAAGGCTTACAGTTTCTGTGCTACTAACTTCAAACTAATAGCTTTTGATTTTAGATTCAGATTTTTATTATTTGCACTTTTTACAAACATCATACAACAATTAAATTACAACATCAGCGACGAAAATGCTTAAATAGCAAAAAGAAAATAATAATAAAATGTGCTCAGTGACCAACGTAGCTAAAGCATTCGAGTTGGTCACTGGGGAAAATTTGCTAAATGTGTTTGCAATGCAACTTGATCACGAAGCACCACTAAAAGTTATCGAAACCTTTTTTACTAATTGTTAATTCGAAACTTGACGTCGAAAGTCTCCCATCTCGATTCTAGAAAGCTTGAATGCATACAGCCTTTTGGCATCCGTATGTGTAACCTGTTTTTTCTTTCAATTCTTAGACATACAAAGGTGTTCTTGAAGTACTGGCACGCGGAGAAATTGGCGGAACAGCTGCAGAAGGCTCAGGAAGCTGTCATTAAAATACAGAAAGGTATATTTCATTACGTGAAAAAGTAATTATTTTCACTTTTGTGGGATGATATAAGCAAATTTTTGATACTTAGTTTCTATTACAAGTCCTTGCTTTAGAGGTATGTAAAAGAACATTTTAAAATCCCCTTGCCCGTTAAATTTTAGTCGTCTCGTGTCACTTATTTTTCCCTGCCAAGCAGTGTATAAATTTTTATCGGCAACTAACTAAGCTTTATAGACGAAGTGGCACTGAGAACTCACAACCTTTTCTCTCCCTTTTCAAGTGGTTCGGGGATTCCTTGCCAGACGAAGATGTAAACGCCTTCGTGAAGAAGCTGTCTTAAACGCCAAGAAAGCCGCCACATTTTTGCAGTATTCCGGCGCATGTGGAAATAAATTGTTCAATAAACAGGAAGAAATGCTGCAACAAGACAACAAGAAAAAAGCAGGTAATGTATTGTATTAGAATTCCTGGACTGGACTACAGGCTGTAATTAATGGTATATTTTGGCGATGCGGAAACTATTTAACAATTAGAGTTACACGAGCCCGAGTTTTCTGCGAGGAGCAGCAGTTGTTTTAGTCTAATTGTTTTTATTGCCTTTTTAATCGTTTGGTGAACGCACTATTCTCACCATGCTCAGCACCAAGAAATGGCTTTAATAAAAGCAGGAGTTCTATCTCTCTGATCCTGACTAACTGATCATGAAAGTAATTTTTTGCAAGACGGCATTTTTTTTAATATTACTCGTTTTGATTGGAGAACAGAATAGCCCGGACTGGGAGGGGGAGCTCACCCCTCTCCCCCCCCCCCCCCCGCCACCATCACCCTTCCTAGGGAAAATAGCCCACTTTGTGGAATGTAATTTCAAAATTACAGTTTTTTTTCGATAATTTAAAAGACCTGGAGCTATCAGTTATTGTGTTTTGTATTATCGACTTGGAATTGCATGCTATACAACAGATGCAGTAATAATAATAATAATAATAATAATAATAATAATAATAATAATAATAATAATAATAATAATAATAATAATAAGTGAAACCAGTTGTTCTTTTGATGGAAACTATCGATTGACTGTTTGCTCGTCGCAACTCAATTCAAAATGCTCGAGCAAGTTGCCAAGTTCCGGTTTTCATGTTGCCGTATAAAACGAGGTCATACCACTTTTGTTTCAACGAAACAGAAAAAATGCCCCTTATTCGGTTGTTATCAACAGAATGCGAGAAATAAGCGACAGGCTTAGTTTACTTTGCTAAGCTAGGAATTACACTTCAAAATTACGAACGTAAGCCGTAACAGGGCAATTATTTCATCCTTCTTTGAAAAAGAGGTGGAATTATTATGTTTCATACGGGAATAATGGAGACCGGAACTTGGCGACAGGCAAATTTGAATTGAAAGTTGCAAGTTACGACGAGCAAACTGTCAATCAATATTGGTACATTGCACCGCAACATTACAAAGTTCCCATCAAAAGAACATCCGGTTTGACTGTAAGTACAAAGGAATCGAAACTTCCCAATGTAAGCCTCAATTTTCTCCATACATTTATATCCTAATCTAGTTTGAAGTCGTATACTATCTCGTTCACTCTAACAACACCGCCTTGCTTTTTATATTTTTGCATTAGAAATCCTAAAGAAGAAAACTACAAACTATGTTTCGTTGCATTTCCCACCGCCTTCTGTTGTGGACGACGAAGATGACTTTCCACCACCCCCACCGGATGCTCTTGGACTACCCCCTAAAAAGAGTGTTGGATCGCGTAACACAAGTCTTGGGTCGCTAGAAGAAATTGAGGTATTCAAAGATTTTGATCACAATTTACGTGTGGTTCAATTTTACCTTTGGTACAATCTGGTAGTTTTGCTTTGTTTTATATTCATTATCATAATATACACTAAAACAAAGGAAAATACCAAATTGTACCAAGTACAAAATAAACTCAAACCGTGTTGACTATTGATCTATAACAATAGCTATGCACGTGAACAAATCTTTGAAGGCTCCGTTGTGTTCTGGCGTTGCGAATGGAATGCTTTGCTCTTTTGTAGACCAAAGTAGACCACTGCCATTTTGCAGGAATTTCGTCTGTCTATGTCGTTCAACGAAAAGACATAAACTGAGGTGGGAATTAAGCGTCCCCCTCCCCCCTTCCACCTCCGGGAAAGTGGAAAAAGCTGCTTTTCGCAAATCTTCGTACGTCATCAGGAAAGTTCATGTCTTTTAGCAACCCCTCTGTTGAAAAAACGTGGGTTCAATTTATTCTCAAGAACGGAAATCCGCTATATAAACGTTTTTCTCTCCGACTGAATGTCTTTTGAAAAGCGATGGTTGATTTAACATGTTTAATTTGTCATGGCAGATTGATGATGAGCTTCTTACTGATGACATGGAGGAAGAGGAAGATGTGTTTATTGGTCAACCTCACCCAATCAAGGGCGGGTTTGGAGCCGTGGCCAACAAAGCAGCGTATGTTTCAATTTGTCAGTCAGTCAGCAGTCAGCCAGTCCCCAGGCAGTCAGGCAGTCAGTTAGTCAGGCAGTCAGGCTGGCAGACAGGATGGCAGTCAGTCAGGCAGGCAGTCAGTCAGTCAGTCAGTCAGTCGGTCGGTTGGTCGGTCGGTCGGTCCGTCGGTCTGTCGGTCGGTCGGTCCGTCGGTCGGTCGGTCGGTCAGTCGTTTTTTAGTTAGGCAGTCAGTCAGTCAGACAGTCAGTCAGTCAGTCAGTAGTCTGTCAGTCAGTCAGGCAGTCAGTTAGCCGGACAGTCAGAGTAGGAGTCAGGCTGGCAGGGGGGTTGTTTGTGTTGGGGGGGGGGGGGGTGGGTGGTCTGTCAGTTAGTCAGTCAGACAGTTAGCCGGACAGTCAGTCAGTTAGTCAGTCAGACAGTTAGCCGGACAGTCAGTCAGTTAGTCAGTCAGACAGTTAGCCAGACAGTCAGTCAGGCAGGCAGTCAGATAGTTAGCCGGACAGTCAGTCAGGCAGTCAGTCAGTCCATACGTCAGTCAGTTAGACAATCAACTAGCCAAACAGACAGACGGACAGACAGACAGTGTCGTAGTTTGTGGAGAGCTCTTTGTGAACTCTAATATAACCGGCCGCGTGTTTACTTTCCATGTCAACCGTAACGTCACTCATCATATTTACATTCGTTGTCTCTCAGTGCCGTGCAGTGGTTTCAAGAGACTCAGGTCCCCAAAGGAGTTGTACAGGACGAGAGTGGAATGTTCAGCGAGTGGTTTCATGGCATCATTTCCAGAAGGTATATTCCTTCGCCTAAATTACAGGAATGACATAATGTAGATTGATATCAAGATTGTGTTATAGTATCATCCGATAAGCAGATACCTTATTACATTAAGTTTTCGCAACACGTTAATTTCGCGATTTGAGGTGCGCATATTTCGCGACATTTAATTAAATTTTGCCATTTTTGCGAAAATTTTGTATTTTGAAACATTTTAATTTCGCGTTTTTGAGTGGGACACAATTTACATTTCCTTAGCAATATTATTTAACATTCCCTTGAGTTAAATAAAACGATTTTATCAAAGGAACAATAACGTCAAACTTAATAAAAACGCAAGGGCGGGACTAAATCTCGCCAATAGCAACAATACAGCAGTTCTCACAATGTCTACAAGTAGGTCATGCTTGCAAGTGCGTGCATGAGTTATTGTTCTTGAGTCAACTGACGACAACATCCATTTACATTAAAAATTCCTTCCTTCAAAGGTACTAGACTTATTCTTTCTCGATTATTGACATAATGCGAGTGACTTAATTTTCGCGTCATGTTATGTTCGCGACACTTATTGTTCGCGTCACTATAATTTCGCGATTTTTTTGGAATGGATCGCGAAATTAACGTGTCGCGAAAATTTCATGTAATAAGGTACTTAGACCCAATGCCAATTCCGAAATATCAATTCTTTTCACCAATATCCGTACAGTTCTGTTCAACTCAAATTCTATGAATTTGGCGGTAGATGATATTTCCTAGTTGATGATTTTCAATATTCTCCGCACTTTCCTGCTTGACAAGTGTTAACATTTTAAAGAGAAATCAGAATTTGATCACCATGGGTTTAGATTGTTCCCTTTGAGATTGACTGTTTTCTGTAATATGAGCAGACGTGAATTAAACACGTATGCAGACACGGCTTAGAGTTGTTTTCCTTTTTCGTTTTCATGTTATTCTTTTTCCCTTAATTTTGTTTCTTTTTGCGTTCGTTTTCAGGGAGTCTGAGCGCCTGTTGTCAAACAAGCCAGCGGGTTGTTTTCTGATCCGTGTTAGTGAAAGCCGCTTTGGTTACACATTGTCCTACAGGTGAGCCGACTAACGGTCAATGCACATTGAAGCGAGCAAGCGAGATCTGGAAAGCTCAGCTGCTCTTCCACCCTACCCCCATCAGGGGTGGATGCGTAAGGTGTTTTCTTCTCTCGCATTTCGCTCGTAGGGTGAATCACTATCTGATTGTCAAATACGATCCACGGAATTCCTTCTCTGAGAGTTCAGTGTTCAACGATTTTGGTCAGAATCGTTCGATCCATGAGTTGTTGGTTCTCGTCCGAAGGTTCTTCCCCGGGTTCCCTGTTTTCCTCCTTCATGAAAAACCAACATTTCCAAATTCCAATTCGACCTGGATAGACTGACGTCCCGCACAAAACCAGCTAAAGCTGATGTGGCTTCCACTCTAAATATTATAATTTTTAAGGCATCTTCCGCTCTGGGGGGAACGTAAAAATGCGTGAAGTTCTTCTAAACTAGCTTAAACGGGGGGCATTTGCTAAACCTCGAGGTCTTTTTTAAAAATATCGTAGTTTATGTTCTTCTTGTCCCAGTGCAACGTATTTATCTGGAGTGCTTGTCGTTTTCAGGGTAAAGGGGCGCTGTAAACACTACATGATCGACCAGACTCGTTCTGGGAAGTTTGTCATCGTTGGAATGCCGCGAGTCTACAAGTCTCTCAAAGAGATGGTCAATGTACATAAAAAGGTACAAGGTTCAGTTCAGTCACGTGTGTGTTACATGATGTGAGCAAGTACACTTCCGCCGGAAGTCACGTGAGAGCGTGACCTCAAAGCCGGGGGGGCAGGGGGAAGGGGGCGGCCCCCGCCAGGAAAATTTAAACTAAAGTGAACTAATCTAAAAAAACTAGGAAAACTAAAGGTGTGCGAAGTTTGGCCCCGCTGACAAAAAATCTTAGGTACGGCCCTGGACCTAAGGGCCACAAAATTAGAAATGTGGCAGACGCTCTTCCTATCACTGCAGTAACAAATAGGGATCTCGCAAACTTCTGGGCCCGTATCGCTTTGGAGTAATCGTTCCGGCTCACTGAAAACCACCTTTTGGGGGCCCGAAAATATTTAAAAAAAAAAAGGAAAGAACCCAAGTTCCATGTGTTCTCAAAGGTTCCTCGCCTTAGGATGGGTGGAGAACAAAATAAAACGCTTGGACGGCACAGTTTTAAATCGACAAGTTCTTAATTTCTTATTTTTCAGTGTAGCTTTTTTTTTCGCTACGAGGAACATTTTTTTTCAAAGGAGATTATAAGCGCAGCTAGTATTCTTCTGTTAATTCAACGAGAGTTTGTCCCTTCTCTCTCTGTTTTAAACAGAAGAGAGCCGATTGATTGATTGATTGATTGATTGATTGATTGATTGATTGATTGACTGATTGATTGATTGATTGATATTGATTGATTGGTCACACACTGGGGCTTCGTCCAAAAGTTAGATGAAATTTGACTTTATCAATTGAACCCCTGTATGAGTATTTCTGTGATACATTTTCTTTTGTTGTTGTTTTTACGCAGGAACCAATAAATTCAGAGGGAGACATTTTAGTTCTACCATGCGGGCAGGTAAGAAGTCAGGAAGTAAACGTGTGCTGTAGACTCTTGCTGCCCCCTCTTACTTACCGTAAGTTTAAATTGTTTTACTTGCACGTGTTGTTCGTTTTAGGAATCAAAAGAAGAAGCAGAAGCAGATTACGTGGAATTAATAACGGTGCAAGACGTTCAGGTGACAAGAAAATAAGTCTGTGTTTTAGCATTCGCTTCTTTAGTTGTTTACCATTTACCAGAAAAAATTCTGGAAATTTTAATTAAGATGTGAATGGTTTGCCCAAACGGAAAATTTTCAAAAAAGGTCTTAAAAGGAAGCCAAAATTCCCAACCGTAATATCCGTACGGAATATTAAAAATGTGCTTCAATGCCATTTGCTTTTAACAACCAGTTTCCGGCCTTTCGACAGTTTCGACCCGTATACGCGCTTACTCAGCTCAGTTCCTGGCGCTTCCAGTAAATTCTGTTAAATGGAACTCGCTCAATCTCAGTCGGAGTTCTCGTTAGGGGTTTTTTGCTTGCCATTTGCCCAAACTGTGAACCAACCAGTTTCACTATGTTAATGGTAAAGAACCTTTGTCGCCATTAAAACGCCAAGTTATTAACCATTTTAAGCTGTAATCATAATTCTGCTGGGCTGCCTGTAACCAGTTATAGCACAGCCATTTCAACTTAACTTTCCAACAGTGGACTTTACTTTAGTCCAAACTAAAGTATCAAACATCCTTAGAAGCTGTCCTTATATTTCTTTACATATGAGTTGTGAGAGTTAGGTGGTACTTACGTGGTACATCAAAGATAGTATCACCTAGTCGATAATTTCTGTATTCTTGACATTCGTCTGCTTGACAATGTATTAAGGTTGTAATAAGAATATCGATGTTAATCGTTCTAAAGCCACGCTGAGATGTAGCTGATGTGGCCTGTTTCGTCTCGTTACTATTGAATGCATTAAGATTTCTCTTGTCTCTCTGGGACGTATCCTTCATTATATACTCTACCTTATTTACACCTTATCTATGTTTATATCTCTCCCCTATAGAACAACCGTAGAGTTCGTAACGTGAAAAAGGACGATGACGCCCCACCCCTCCCTCCTAAGTCTCCTAGGTCACCTAAAGTGAAGGAAGACTCCTTACCACCACCTCTCCCTGCACGAAACTACCAGGTAAGTCGCGACAATAATCAGTGCCAACTGCCAAGCATCCTGTCTAAGCTTTTCTGAGAGTTTAAACCTCCTGTAAACAGAATTTAAATATTATCTCATTTCAACCTCATGGTGCAATCAGACAATACAGCCTACTCCCCAAATTCTGGAAGTGCAGTTTGTGTACTCCTTCGTAAACGAGGCGGAACCCTACGTAAATGACCTTGGGGCACCTCTTAATAAACGTGGCTCTCTCTACGTAAAACGTGGCGCATCCCTAAGTTAACGTGCGGCACCCCTATATAAACGTCACGCAAGCTTATGTAAACGTGGTGCATAAACGTAGCAGATTCTTTTGTAAACGTGGCGCATCCCTATGTAAACTTTAGGGCGCCTTTTAATAAACAGACGCACCCCTACGTTATTGTGACGCACTTCTATATAAACGAAGCGCATTCTTTTGTAAACTTGGCGCATTCCTATGAACACTTAAGGCACCTTTAAATAAACAGACGCACCCCTACGCAATTGTGGCGCATCCCTTTATAAGCGTGGCGCAACCGTACGTTAACTTGGCGAATAAACGGCTAGAGGTATCATCTGCATTCTATTTATACTGTTGCTTTTATGAGAGAGTTTCGAGGCCTTCTGAAAGTAGATTGGTTATAAAGTACAACTTGGTCTCTTCAGTCAAAATGAAAGTGAATTCCCTTTGCGTTTGTTGTCATTGGCTATTTCTATTACACTGGTTTTGGCTTTAATAAACTACTAAAGCTCTGCAAATGACGATTTTGGGCCCTTGGGTTGAAATAACACCACGTAGATTAAAGATTATTTGCACTCCAGATCAAGCAAAACCGTAGCGCATTCTTTTGTAAACGTGGCACATTTTCATGTAAACGTGGCGCATTCCTATGAACACTTAAGGCACCTTTAAATAAACAGACGCACCCCTACGCAATTGTGGCGCATCCCTTTATAAGCGTGGCGCAACCGTTCGTTCTTGCCTTTATGAGAGAGTTTCGAGGCCTTCTGAAAGTAGATTGGTTATAAAGTACAACTTGGTCTCTTCAGTCAAAATGAAAGTGAATTCCCTTTGCGTTTGTTGTCATTGGCCATTTCTATTACACTGGTTTTGGCTTTAATAAACTACTAAAGCTCTTCTTAACAACTGTTCAATTGTGAATCTGACTACTACTTCAACATACGAACGATGTTTTTTTCATTGACAAATGACTACAAAAATGCGTTTTTCTTGCTTTACGCTTTTCTTTTTGTTCTATTGTAGGGAACCAGACTTCGCTGAAAATAGAAGGAAGCCTTCATGTACGATAAATATTTTAATTGGTATTTTCAAGTTTAAATCGTTGACTGTACCTACGTAAATTACTAACTGGTCAATTTTAAGCCAGCTTTCCAGGACAAAATTCTTTATGTGCAGTTAGTTAATTGAGACTCGAAGGAAACAAAATTAACGTGTTTCCTGAGGGGGCTGTTATTATATGATTTGGTATATAGCACAACGAAGACTTTGAGAAACGGCGGTCGTCGTTCAACATTCAGGCAAAGGTGCACTGTTACTCTATGACGTCATACATTTTGTAATGTTGCACGCTCACTGACTTTGGCGGGAGACAGTTTTGTTGCTAATGAGAGCGCGTGCTGTCGGGGGAAAATCCAGCTATTTAACAATTCATGCATAATTTTTCGTAAGGCAGCGTAGAAAAAAATAATGTTGGTGTAATAGGCATTTTTACAAAAATATTTTAGGGTACTCAAATTGGCAATTTATAATATGCGTTAAGGCATGATAATAGCCCAGTAAGTAGGCCGGGCTCAACCTCGTCCCCAGGGCACTTTTTCCCTTCAGAGCGGGAGGGGTGGCCTGTACCCGTCCGTCCCGCTCTGAAGAGAAAAGCGCCCTGGGGACGAGGTTGGCAATAGCGAAGCGCGCGAGTGACGTCACGACTCAGACAAGACTCAGACAAACAAACCGGAATGGCGGACGATTTTCCTTAAACAGTTTCTAAAAGGGGCGAAAACTTTGCCTAGATTCCTTAGAACACGCTGATGTTTTCTGAGCCTCGTGGGGGTTATATTCATTTGCATTCTACTTTAAGACCCCGCGCGCTTCGCTGTTCCTAGACTCACAACATCGCGAAAGGTGTGGTATTTTTTATTTAATTTAGAATATAATTATTTTAAAGACGATCGAATTAGACATTAACACAGGCAGTGATACTAGGAGCAGGTCTCCTGTTAAGCACTCAGACGAAACAATGTTATCTCGCGGCATAAGTTTGAAAGAAGAATTTTTAGCATTAGAAACCGTTAGAAAACGTTAAGTCAATTCATGCGACTGGCATTTACAAAGTCGTCACATAGAATACAAGTTGTAATTTGAAACTGGCAGTGTAGTTGGTATAAATTCCTTAAATTAAGGAGGGTCTATTATAATCCGGCGGTTAACAGTTTCAGCCTTTTGGAGAAAGTTGTTTGCGGTCTAGCTAGGAGAAACAAAATATAGCGGTTTGCGGAAGATACGACCCCCCATAATCGAGCCTCATAATACAATTCTCAGGAGAGAAACCCCTAATTTGTAGAAAATAAAGATTGTTTTTTTGAAGTATGAACTCGTTAGCAGAAGTTCTAATTATGACTTAAACCCTAAATAAAGAATTGTTTCCACTTGAATCGAGTTTTTTTCTTGATATATCTTGATTCTGTTTAAAATAGTGCGTCTGATTTAGTTTTGAGCGCTTTTCTGTACGGAGAAACCAGATTTTCTGGTAAAAAAAAACAACTGAACAGTCCTTCCCGCTGGAAAATGTTTGGAAAACATGAACTACCTTCAGAGGTATTCCGCTTTAACTGTTTTTACCGGAAAGTCCAGCATATCACTGAACCGTTATGCTTTCCCGCACTGTTACCATGTTCTTCGATAAAACACAAGGCTGTTCAGGTGGGAAATGAAACGGTACGGCCCTCTCCAGTGGAAAGTTTTCAAATGGTACACAACCGACCCGTTCCACTGTGTTTGTAAAATGTAATGTACCTTGTGCCGGAAAATTTTCATCGGGTTTCCACAACAGGAAAGCGCTCATACTTCACCTTGATATCATCACCATACACCACTTTCATAATGGCGGCCAATTTATTTATTCTTTTATATGTATGTTAATTAGCCCTACTGGCCTCGTCAGCATGTGAAAAATTCAAAAGAATTTTTACTCTAAAACGAGGCCAGTAGGGCTAATTAACATACATATAAAAGAATAAATAAATTGGCCGCCATTATGAAAGTGGTGTATGTTGCTCTCATTGTCAACTCTTAATGCAAGAAATAGGGGGAGGGGGGGGGGGGGACGGTTACGGTCAGGTTGACCCAAGAAAACTGATGGGCCATATTTATTTGAGACCTGACAAGTACAGTTTGTGTCCTTTCGGAAAACCGCCATCCCGTGGATTCATCCTAGCTTATTTTCACTCCAGGTCCAAAGAATAGAATAAGAAAATACTACATGAGCCTCTGAAAATAACGATTTGGGGTCCTTGTTTTGAAATATCACCACGTAGATTAAAGATTATTTTCACTCCACATCCAGAAAAACCGGCCAGTTTGAGACTTGAAATGTACAGTTTGGGTCTTTTTGGAAATCCGGCATCACGTGGATTCATCCTAATTTTCACTTTTGATCCAAAAGAATCAAATAAGAAAGTGCTACATAAGCCACTGAAAATAACGACCTTGGGCCCTTTGTGTTGAAAGACCACCACGAAGATTAAAGATTAATTTCACTTCAGATCCAGAAAAACCGACCAGTTTGAGACTTGAAATGTACAGTTCGGGTCTTTTTGGAAAACCGCATTCACGTGGATTCATCCTAATCTCACTCCAGGTCCAAAGAATCGAATAGAAAAATGCTTCATGAGCCACTCAAAATAACGATTTTGGGGCCCGGCTGTGTTAAAATACTACCACGTAGAATAAAGATTATTTTTACTCCAATCCAGCAAAACCGCCCAGTTTGAGACTTGAAATGTACAGTTTGGGTCTTTTTGGAAATCCATCAACACGTGGATTCCTCCTAATTTGCACTCCAAGTCCAAAAGAATCGACTATAAAAGTGCTACATGAGCTACTGATAATAACGATTTTAGGGCCTTGTTTTGAAATAGCACCACGTAGATTAAAGATTATTTTCACTCCAGATCCAGGAAAACAGGCCAGGTTGAGACTTGAAATGTACAGTTTGGGTCTTTTTGGAAAAATGCCATCACGTGGATTCATCCTAATTTTCACTCCAGGTCCAAAAGAATCGAATAAGGAAGTGCTGCATGAGGCACTGAAAATGACGATTTTGGGCTCATGTGTTGAAATACCACCTTAATCTATTTTACAGACTATCTCAGACCTATCTGTTTGGACAGTGAAGTGAACATTAGGCTTCACGAGGTGAAAAACTGTACACTTTAAAATGGCAGTTTTAATGGATCTGGATTGAAAATAAGACCTTTTATTAAATAGAAGGTAATTGTTTTGCTGAAAAATAGCCCAGTGATAAAATTCAAACAAAATTTCACCCGGGCTGGTAGTGGTGTATTTTCCATATCGTCACTTATGAGGAAGGATATCGCTGAAGTCATTTCCCGCCTTTGCATGGCTGAACGGCTACCAAACTTTGCCATGCGCCAGATGGCAAGTGATACAGACGTTAGGTTCACTGAAGCTGGCTTAAAAGAGTTCACTAAGGAGCAGGAAAATACAAACATGAAGAAGGAAACTTCACGACTCAAAACAATTCAAGACATTTCTTGCAAAGTAGACCAAAGGAGAGATATTTAGGAAATTCCGCCGAATTACAAGAGTTTACAAATTAAAGGTTGGTGCTTTCGACACTTTTATAGTCTTTGTCTATATAGTGAAAAGAACATAACAGGTTGGCTCAAAGATATGAATTTTATGTTCTCGTGTCTAAAACGATATCTCTTCCATTCTTTTGCCACTCGAACATAGAATTCATATCTTTAAGCCACCGTGTAATATCCTCTATATCTACATTGGTGGCATTTCATCACGTGGGGCAAAAATCTTCATTTTCATCGCAACTCCGCCGCTGGTTGTCGGGGCTTCACTCCTTGCTCACGTGCACGTTCACCCCAGCTACCGCCAGCTAGGCAGGCGAGCTCCGAATGTGGCACTTTCTTATTCAATTCTTTTTTTACCTGGAGTGACCATTAGGCTGGATAGTTCTCAGAAAGAAAACGCAGTGATTGTAATTTTTTGGAAAATGTAATAGATTAATAGGTAAAAATTGAGCAAGTCTACACAAGTAAATATATCTGCAGGTAGCAGTCTTCCTCCGACCGTCTGTACATGATTATTTTAACAAGTGAATTGGCTACATTACTTCATCTGCACCACAAACAACTGTAACAGATTCAATATGAACTCACGCTTCCCTTAAAATAACTCTACATATTAGTTTCTCTAACTAAGTTGATTTGCCCTTAAAATCTCTGGACATTTCTCTATACACAAACTGAGTGAACTTCAGAATGAGCCAGTGAATGAACAACTGGATCAGCAAGGCGCCGAAGCCTTTGTAGAAACCTCCAATCCCTTCGTGCCGCCAGATGGAGCGAAAACAGTCCAGCATACCATCATAGTTAGTACATAGCGGCACAACACCGCTACCAGTGTCCAGGTCATCAATGATGGTCCGTGTGCCCTGGACATACAGCTCATTAAGAACTGTCTCCAGAGGATATAACAAGACTTCAGGGATGAACAGCGCCAGAAAATTCGCCACAAGCTCAGGGTAGTATGTATGGGTCATGTCAGTAGGGCCTGGAGGTTCATCATCATCTGATGACGTAGGGTCAGGATCCGGTGACGTGTGAATGCCCCTATCCTTCATTTTCAATAGCACCAAGTGTTGGATCAGTGTGCCCAGGATATAGGTGAGCAGGCCGTGAAGCACTGTGGGTAGGACCAGGGTCCACATGGGAAGGAGGCGGCCGTGTCGACCTGATGATCTATCCCAGCCTACAACGCGGTACATCCAGTCCTTTAAGCTGTCTAGCATGTTGTCTTGGTCACGTGTGAGGTCGCTCTAAAAGAAATGGCAGAGAGTAAATAAGTCGCTAATCACATACAACGTCAAGGAAAATACGCAGCCAAACGACCCACGCCATGAGCGCTTGCTCATAAAAATTTTAATTGCTGAGCAAACAGCCAGGAATCTCTAATTTTGTTTCTTCCTATGGAAAATTACCAGTTGATCATCAAAGAGCCTACGTCGCAGACGTAATCTAACCCCAGCTAGTAACGACCGGTTAGTGACTTCATCAAGGGTTTAGTTTCGTCTGCAGCGCAGGCTAATCATTAAAGGAACCGTAAAAACTATGTGCCATTCAAAACTGGCCCTGAATTTTGAAGTTGCTATTTTTTTTCTAAGCAAGCCATTACACTGTAACGATGCAGCAGTATTTTATCAAGAAGACACACAAAGAGCATACACACATTCATGTAACTGCAGACAATTTGGGCAAAAAAACTGAAGCGTATTGGCTTTCTGATTTTCACTGAACAATCATGAGACAGCACGGGCATTTGGCAAGTCGTGTCTGGTTGCATCATGTTACTAAGAAACAGACTTGCTGTAAATTGTGGACTCAAGCACTTCTCTGGGAAGGTACTTGTTTGCAACACTTGTTTCTAAAGACAATTACCTTAACTGTCTCTGTTAAGCTTGTTGCTGCGACTGGCATACTAATGGCCAAACTTAATCTGCAAAACATTCAGACAACGGTATATGAAGATATTGTGTCTGCTCTAAACATCCAGGTAAAAGCAGAAAGACACTATTAAAGATGATTTCCAGTCCGTACTGCGCAGACTCGGGCTTTGTTTACGTTTTTGTTTTGAATTTGTTGAAACGTTACACTTCGGTGACAGCATACATGACGTTTTTTAGTCCGCCATTACAGTTCGTTTCGTTCAAGAAGTTCCGATGAGCTAAAACGTCGGTTTGAAATAGCGTCAAGGTTCTTCTACTTAACAATTAGATTATGAGCTCGAGATTTCTATCGTGTGATAGTTGATGAGGGCGAAGCCCGAAT
>NC_135758.1:12216921-12309104 GCF_052425735.1 Oculina patagonica
GCTAAGACTCTTCAATGAGTTGGTGAGCGAAGCGAGCATGCAGGGAGCCAGACTCATAGTACTCATTGAAGAGGCTTCGCCACCCATGTGTGTGACCAAAAGTGGGCCTGCTTGCAGGCTAGTGCATCTAAGCCGCCCTCCTGAAAGCTCAGAAGCATCGTGAGGATTGGACACAAGGACCATTATCAATGCTTATGAGACAGGTTACTGTTGTGTGACACAGTGCACCATTGCGTGACACTATGTTTTTGTGTGTGACTTACTGAGGTAGATGAGTCAGGCTACTGATAGCTGCTTCACTAAAGAAATTGACGGCACACACAACATAAGTACTACCACAACCCTTCCACAAGGCACCATAACCCTGCAATAGAATAACCACAGTAGCATTACTTTTTAATTACATAGTTACACAGTATGATTCTTTGTTGTCTGCGTTCATAAATACTCCCACCCTCCAGGATCCTAGTTAGGGAAGGCATTTTAAATTCACTGAGTAGATAAAAAATTTGGTGTCTTAGCCATGGCAACATCAAAAGACGCCCTAGATATGCTATGTTTGACATTTTAAAGCTAATCAATTGACAACAACTCAATAAAAGTTTTGCTTTAATCTATTTCTGTCCAATCAAAAAACGGAAAAACACTAAAACACAAACACTAAAAATGTCCCAAGGTAAGATTCAGAGCAACTATATTTTTTCATATACTTCAGGCAGTTCAGAGCCCCAGTTTATCATCACAGAATTGTACAAAGGTCACTTGATGATATTGAAGAGAGAAACTCTGTGCACAAGCAGATCAGTGTAGAAGCATAACTGACAGTCAGTGTGTACAGTAACTTGTAAACTGATAAAAAAAAACTTGTAGACATAATTATAAGTTCTACTGCATTCTATCATTTTGCACTGACCTGACTTTTTCTCAGTCGGAGTAAGATCTGGAACACACTGAACGGTGATAGGTGATACTTTCTAGCACCATGATTTACCTGATAGACCACAGTACAGTCAAATAGAAGCACAAAATAATTAATAAAGCATAACTGTAAAAGATATTGCATGTCGGCAATATTGCCCATTATAATACATCGAACATTTTTTCTTGCACATGATTGGTTTATAATAAATGCATCACGTGATGTAGCCAAAACTGGGGAATATTTAACAATTCTTCCATGAGCGCACCTTGGATATGAGATGGTAGATAGCCAACAAGGCGCGAGTGGAATAATTGTTTTATTAAAAATGCCTGAAGAATTGCTTTGAGCTCCCCAGCTGTTTTTGTTGACGCGACTATCACTGCTATATTGTGGTCAATGGTAAGTGAGCTCATATACCATCGCCTGTTAGCCAATCCAGGGCTCGAGACTAACGGTACCCAACTAAATGTAGTTTTGCAGGGCTAGCAGATTTTGGGCTTTCACTAGCCAAAATGGCTAGTGAAATTTCAGGCATTTTAGTGGAAAGAAACAAAACTGAAAAATGGTATTTTTCTGCCAGTGTGGGCATGAGCAAATGAAGCCGTTCCAGAACTTCAATTTTTGCAAAAGCATTTTGCCGTTGGATTCCCATACAAACACTGTAATTTCTACCCGCTTTGCCTCCTGTCAAGATCAGCCGCGAATACTGTGATAAGGCCTATTAAAACTTATGAAGGAAAGTTAACAAAGAAAAAATTGCTTGTGAATGTTTTCTTTACCTAAGGCCTTCAGCTCATCATTATTTCTGATAAAAAAAATGAAACACAACATGTACCTGGCATTGCCTCCTGAAAACTGTGAACGGATGAGTTACAAACTGTGCAGCTAAAATACTAAAACCAAAAACAGTATAAATTAATATAAATAGTTAAAAAAAGATTACAAACTACAGTTGAATCCCGATAACTCGAACCTTCAATAACTCGAACTTCCTGCTAACTTGAAACCTTTTCTGATTCCCCTCCAGGATCTTGTTTTCTTACTAATTTTACCCTCGATAACTCGAACTCCCGATATCGGGAACCTTACCGATTTCCCTTGAAGGTTCGAGTTATCGGGATTCGACTGTAACAATTAATGGATGTTAGCCCATCAGTAGACTGTTCACAGCACTCTATTTTTTTTCTTCCATCATTAAATGCGGGAAAAGAATTGCAAGAAAACAGTACTCCCGGCCTGACCAATCGATAAAACCGATAATCGTTTTTTATTTGGTTTGATTCAATATGGGTGTTATTACATCAACTCAGTGGCTTTTAAAAGCGATCAATAGCTCATTTATTCATTTTCGTGATATACTGTTATGTCTGATATGCAAAAACAATGTTATTAAGAAATGGCGCAAGGTTTACACTAGCATACAGATTACTTGAGAAATACAACAGCATAAGTACTGTTATGTGCAGGTACAATAAAATTATGACGTAAGCTAAACAAGCCAAAGAAATTAAAGTTGAATAAGCAGCAAGAGGAAATAGCCTGGAGATAAGTGGCTTGGTCTAGGTAGATTCCTATAATCTCAAAAAGGAAAACCAAGTGATGGAGCAAATACCACAGTATAATCTCTAAAAGGACCACAGTCGATCTTTCTTCGCACTAAAGTAATAAATGAGATAGCGAAAAAAGAATCCACGTATATTTTCTGTAGTATGTTCATTGTCGGGTATACCGGTATTTGTCGAGTAGGAGCGACCTCCGTCATCAACTACGGCTTCGGTGGCTCTGTTGTTGTTGCTGTTGTTGGTAGCTTCACAACAGCCATGAATGGAATCCGCGTCAGCTGACGATCAGTTGTTTTAGGATTGCAAAAATCTTTTTCTGGATATCCTGGAGAATTGTCCTGCCCTTACCAAAGTAAAAGTATGGGTTTGATATGGCAAATTATGGCCCATATCTGGCCCATACATGGAATACATATGGGATGGTTAGACCATGATATGGAACTGATATGGGGCCTATTTTTGTAAAATTTCAAGGTATGGGAAGAGTATGGGTTTTTAAGTTAAAGGGAAGCTTTGTATGGTTTTGCTATGGGAATAGGTTACCCATAGGAATCCCATATCATCAGGTAATCTATGTTCACTTTCCTTCCGTATGGAAGTGATATGGGATAATCATGCTATATGGAAAAACTATGGGAATATGTCACCCATACTTATTCCATATCAGCTGTTATTGAATTCTTGTTCTCTCTCTATGGCAGTGATATGGGATTATTATGTTGCACAGAAAAACTATGGGATATATGGGTATCCCATATCAGCTGCTAACAGGACGGGGAGTGGGGGTGGATTCCACCCCTCTCCATTAACAATTAAAGGATGGGTATGTTCGAAAATCTATCTTCTGATATACCCCAGCATTATATCATGATGTCAAAACGGCCACCGCCATCCTGGATCTGCCATCTTGGATTTTAAAATTTTTCCAAAATGTCAGAAAACCACCCAAAATTACTGAAAAGTACTCAAAAGCAACAAAATGGTGCAAAAAAAAAAACTAAATTGGAAAAAAACTGAATTGGAAACGAACTTGCCAGCCTGGTGACTAAAATTGAGAAGGAGAATTGAAAGTGTTTGCTAATTTAGCAACTTAAATTTTCACAGCGAACAAACTTGAGCAGCCAAATGGCCACTTAGGCAAAAAATAAACTTGCTTCATCACAAATGACAATTATATCAAAACAATCATGCTCGAAGTGGTTGTGATAGGAGCACTGAAATAAATACCGTTCTCTGTTTCACACTCTTCTGGAAAAGGTTCAGAGTCTGATTCACAATTATACTTAACACTGAAAATGTCTGAAGAAGCATCGTCATCTTTAATAAAATTACATAAAAAGCTTACATTTAATACATAGCTTACTGTCATGATCGGTGAAATCTGAATGCTTGTCGTCGCGTCACTCGTGTTATCGTTTTGTCTTTCGGCTATAAACTCTCCACAATCCGTACGCGTTGAAAACTTTGTCGTTGTTGTTGCAGAATTGTTCATTGTTGTCATTACAACCTTCAGATAAACTAACTGACTGCAGTACTCGCTGGAACACCTTCATGTAGTTGGGTCGTCGAACACAAGACATCATCTTCGAACTCAAATTTGTTATCACATCTGGAGTTTGCAATCGATGGAAATCACGTAGACATCGTTTACCTACAGTACGTTTTGTTGTCTTGCTGCCTGGAACTTATACGGGTTCGAATACTGCATGTGTTCTTTGTAGCGTCCTCTTTTTCTACGATCTACTCATCGCCAAGAAATCCGCCATTTTGATTGTTTACCGATCCCAAGTGAGTGCGACCGTGAGAGCATGGGAGCGAGATTACAAACAATGCGCACGCAGCTACATTGGAACACGTGGTCACTTTTAACCAATTACGAAGTGACAGAAAAGAACGCGTCCTTTTCGAATTTTTGTCGCTTTCTCCATTCCATCGTGATCTTCGCTGTTTTTTCGAGTGTTTTAGCCACTTTTGGAGAAAGATTCCGCGATGATTTCGTGTTTTCAACACCAAAGTTAGTGACAGAAACGATGGCTGGTCGTACCTCACGAAAAATAAATGCCCCAGCTCGTCTAAGAGAAGGTAAGTAGTGACATTTCTCAGGTTGATTTGTGTGCAAGTCTGTGTCCAAAAGCTTGAAGTGTCATTTTCTAGACCCGCGTTTTTATAAACTGTCTCCTCTATGTTGGCAAATTTTACGTTGTAAAGTTAATTGCTAAATCTAAGGCATAGTGAAAAGTACTTTTGACTGATAAACGAGTAAAAGTTCGCACGAATTCCATTCAGATCAAAATCAATGTTGTTTCTATACACATGCAAGTTCTTATGAGCTGGACTAAAATGGTGCACATCAGTGAGTTGACCTGAGTTAACGAGCTATTTCTAAATAGATCGACTTTGTTTGTTTAACAGAGACTTGGTAGTATGTGAGGTATGAAGATGATTTGAGGGTCCTGCATGAAGATGAACTACATGTACATCACACTTCACATTAGAAGGTCAGTAAAGGTTTCCACATTTTTATTTTATCACAGACAATCATGAGTCATTTTTCTCAAAAAATAATAATTTTGTTTATTGCAATTTTTGATATTCTTAATAATGATGCCTAGACAAGCCATTTTTTCTCCAAACACCCCCTATGGAGGGCACAAATCAGACACCGCAGTTGGGGGTTGGGCTAAGATAAGAAATGGAATGTCCCAATCTAACATTGTCTGTAACCGTGTGTGAAATTACACAACAGTGGTAAACAAGCCATGGAGTCTAATATTAAGTTCCAATATGATATCAATTAATTCCATCACTTGCATCTACGCCTCAACACTCACTGCTGAAACATGATATTATTGGGTATGATGAACGTGGTATGATTTGTTATCGAATGTTTAAAGTTTGGCAGACCGTAACAGCAACTTTCGCACCCAAAGTTCAACACATTCCGGTTTTGAAATGGTGAAAGGATTGGATATAGAGACTTCTTGATCCTGCATGAGCTATTTTAATATGCATTTGAAGGTTCACTTGAATCACTTTTTGTGTAAAGTTTTGTCCGTTCTCAATTTTTATGCTGAAACTTGGGTGCAAAAGTTGCCATTAGGGTCTGCTAAACTTCAACCTTTGATGACAAATCATGCCATGTTTAGTATCCAATCACACGTTCGTAGATCATTTATTATTTGGGCAAAAAGTGTTCATGCTTAGATGCAAGCGATGGTAAGAGTACTCTTTCAGTTTGCTGTGCTATCTGAATGGTGGCAAACAAAAGTAATGCTCCCTTGGTAAGTGCTCAAACAGTTTTCTGAGTTTGAACACACAGCCATACTATTTTATTAAATTATTGGTAACCCAAATGAGACCGACAATAATATTTTTTCTTGGTTCTGCTTTTAGGTAAAGTGTGTTCAAAGTTCACCAAAGATGGATTACTCAGCCAGCCAGGTTGTCAGGAAGATAAATATGAAATGTGTGGAGGCCAGACATCAGCCAAGGACACAAATACCTGCATGAAGCTGCCAGGGTGCAATGAACAGTGATTTAATACAAAAGCTAGTGTCTCGATAAAGAAGTCATACAGCTTTGATAAGACATTACAATACCAACAAGACATTATTGAAAACAGAGACTCTTGCCTATCGTTTTTAATATAAGCTACAGTGAGACGTGAACAAGTCTTGTGCAGTTTTAAATGTTATGACACTTCAGAATCAACTTTTAAGTTGTCCATTTAAAAAATTTAACTTTTAAATTTACCGCAACCAACATTGAGCTGACATCATTATGTTACACATTATATAATGTTAAAGAATCACTTATTCAAAAAATTTTAAATTGCATGTGAAAAAAGTAAGAATGCATGATTTGCAATAAAGGTATTTAAAGTTTAAATGCGAAATGGTGATTTTCTTCTACATAGATACATGGGTTGTTCACATAATCCATTGTTTCCATTATAAAAATTCCATATCTTTTCCATAGCTAATGGAACAAGTATTACAGACATATGGGATTGATATGGGCCTGTTGCCCCATACCTTTCCCATATATGGGAATAGTATGGATTTTGACGAAATACGTATCTTTCCCATAGATATGGGATTGGTATGGGACTTTTTGAAGCTCCCATACAATTCCCATATCATTTTTCTTTGTGTACCATTGATTAAAGTTCCCATACCATTCCCATAGCCCATATCATTTCCACATATGGGAATAGTATGGATTTTGACGAAATACGTATCTTTCCCATAGATATGGGATTGGTATGGGACTTTTTGAAGCTCCCATACAATTCCCATATCATTTTTCTTTGTGTACCATTGATTAAAGCTCCCATACCATTCCCATAGCCCATATCATTTCCACATATGGGAATAGTATGGATTTTTACGAAATACGTATCTTTCCCATAGTGAAGACAATAGAGAGGCAATATGTGCAAAATATGGGTTTGATATGGAAAGTTATGTGCCATATCAAAACCATATCAAACCCATATATGGGCCATACATTATCCCATATCAGACCCATACACGGTCCATATATGTCCCATATCACCCAGTTTGGTAAGGGTGGGGATGTCCAAGTACGTTGCAAGATATATGGCAATCGATGAAAATCGATAGCAATTGACTATCGATTGGTCATCGATTGGCCAATGCCAATCAATGTCAATTAACTTACCATTGATTGACATCGATTGATATCGATTGATTGATTGATTTCCAATGATCGATTTTCATCGATTGGTCAGGCCGGGAGTACTGGAATGGATGTCAGCACAAAACTGGAGGCAGGATGGGGTTGGGGGGGGGGGGGGGTGGAAGCAAGAAAAAAGAGGAGCTGTAACCATCTCCATTACAGGTGTAGCAACACTGCAGTTTGGCCTAGATAATAGTGCAAAGAAGAATACAATGTAAACTCCATATATCTTGCCGCAGGTACCACATAAGTACTAACTAAAAGGAAAACTAAACAGACACAAAGCTACATGGTCAACAACATCACACCCTGTCTAACCTTCCAGTTCCAATGGCAAATCCAACAAGTCTTTGTGTACTTTCTACAAAGGAAACAATATCAGAAAGCTTCAATGCAAATGCAAAGAAAAAGCTTCTTCTACACTAAATAGTACAGCTTTACTACACTGCTTTCTTCAACCAAGAATCTTTTCTCAGTTCCAATCAGCATAGTGCAGTGGAAACTTTCACAATCTTACAGACTAAAAATAAGGACTGGTCATATTTGTTGGTTTATGTCCAAAGAGGGTGGTAACTGGGTTGACAAGTGGCATGTGATTTGAGCAAAAATTGGCACGTGACACGTGACACGTGAAAACATCTTAAATCTGGTCATGATTCATGAACCGCTGGTCTATTCTGGTTTGTGACCAGGTTATTTTGAGGGCTGTAATTTGTGATTCCGGCTGAATGTGAGAACTGATCTGCCTCCATCCATTGCGTTCCTGTCAAAATGTATGTTGATTTTGTTTCACACTTGACAGTGTGAAATAAATAGGAATTAAAAATGCTTCTTTTACAGGCTCAATCATAGTAACTACATTTGTAAGGCACTATTATTTGACTATTGATTAACTGTCATGGTTGATTAGCCCCTTCTTAGTGTGGGTTAATGACGTGCCAGTAGAGTTTTTGAGAGCGCCCAACCGGTATTCTGGGAGGCCATGGGTTCGATTCCCGTCGGGGACTCAGATTTTTTCTTTGTCCCACGCTCGTGTCATGTAGAATAATATTCTTTACTATTTATCACCGAGCTTAAAATCTACCATCTTTATTATTTACTACAAATTTGATGATTTCGACATTGCTGATCCTAGCAGTATGCAGGACGCGTGTCACATATCAACCTAGTAAATGGCCTAGCTCACAGCGAGTCTCACGTAGCTCAGTTGGTTAGAGCGCCCAACCGGTATTCTGGGAGGCCATGGGTTCGATTCCCGTCGGGGACTCAGATTTTTTCTTTGTCCCACGCTCGTGTCATGTAGAATAATATTCTTTACTAAGGTTAAGACAAGTTGAGCACATGCTCAAAAGAAGGTACCGGAAAAGTATGCGTTGATCCAAGTGGCCCATACTGCCAGAGCTATGTCTGGTTTCTGTAGCATTAAGCGACTAGGAGTATTTCTACTTCACCCTGGATGGGATGCCAATCCATCGCAGGGTTACCCCCCAGTATTATTTCGCCAGTACCCATTTATACACCTGGGTGGAGAGAGCAACTATGAGAACAAAACACCATGACCCCGATGACATGATGGTCCTGATCAGGATGGGCTCAATTCCAAATATTCGGTATCATAGATGACATGGTCCAGCACTGTCTTGCAATATCTGTTTACAGATCATCTGGTAATATTATATTCCATGAGGCACACTGAAGGTCACCCGGGGTGAAATAATCATCGCCAAACTTGTAAAGTACGTGTAACATGTAAAGCTGTTCGTGGCTTCTTGTTTTTACAAATGATCAGTGACTCCGATATAGTGAGTAGATCTGTCAACTCTCACGCATTATGCGTGAGTCTCACGCTTGGCGATCCAAAATGTCGATCTCACACATACAGGCCAATTTCTCACGCCTGACTGACAAATTTCGATTTCTTACTCTTAAAACCCTTTAAATGTAATTTCAATTCAAATTTTGGCATAAAATAATCTGTAAAATGAGCATTGTTATTCGTGTTTGAGTCAATTTCACTCACTTTGGCAGCATTTGATCATCGACAGAACATCTTCGTTACTCTTCGGCAATGCTCGGAAGTTGCTGGAACATCTTCGGAAATCTCCGGAAATAGTCGGAACATTTTAGGAAAATTTAGAGAACGATCTCATGCTTTTGACTTAGGAAACGTTGACAGGTATAAGTGAGTAGCTAATAAAGCATTGCTTTCAGAATTGTTTTTAAAACTTCTCAATTGCCCATTTTTCAGCATCGGAATTTTATTGGCCGATATATACAGCCCCCCAGCTTAATGCATATGTTTTGTTATTATTGTAATTCTTTGTTCTTTTCCTTGACGTTCAAAATTATAAATGACGATTGTGTATACACCCCACAAAAAAACTACTAATATTTATCATAATATCTCTAACTATTAGTATATTTGACGGTGGGCAGTTTAAGCAAACCTAATTTAGGCATTTAAAATGTGTTATTTTTCTGACAATTAAAAATTTACACCCTTCAGTCTGGCTATTTGGTTTGCATATTCTCGGCTAAATTTACTTACCTAACTGATGTTCTTTTGGTGTCTTTCCATTAACTGACGATAAAACATTTTGCTGAGCCACTGTTTCCTGGTCGTCCACAGCTTGTTGTCGTGAAAGAGGCAAATTTTCTCTTTCAATTCCCCTCAATCTGTCGTACACCATTTTGATTTTTCCTTTCAACCCTGTTACCCAGTCTACCAAGGCTAGATATGTTTGTGGGGCCTGGGAACCAACGACCTGCTGCCACTGTTCCAAGAGTCAGGGAGGGGAGGGATGGGGAATTGTGTCTCCAAAGAATGAAGCGAGGTCAATGGAATCCGATGCTTTTACAGAAGATTGATAAGTTTTAGTGCAAAGCATAAGCTATAAGCTGTGCGCTGTTTGTGTATTACAGTCTGGATAGGACTCAAAGCTATCCAAAGCTATTCAAAATTATTCAAAGCTATCTGGAACCGTTCAGCTAAGATCAGCTACCACTGGCTTTTTCAGTCCACCATCAAAATTGAGACAGCCCATTAACTTTCAAGGTTTTTCAATGCTGTGCATTTGAATGGATTCTGTATCTTCGGCGTTGTTATATTTTTCGTTCGGGAAAAAACTTGTAACAATAAATAATAGATTTGTTTATAGTACGTGCGTGTGAATTCGCAAGGACCATCAATGCGCATGGGATCCAATATCGCGGATATAACGAAAACTTGACATGTGATTGGCTGAATTTCTGTGGTTTCGCAGAATTAGCGGTCCCTCAGCTCTTGATCTCCGCATTGCAGTATTTCACAGCGTGTTACAACGAGAATTAAGCAATATTTTGCAATGGAAGATATGAACAATGCCCCGTCAAATGACCAAGTGTCAGTGAATCAAGAGAAAGCTAAAACACAACAAGTGAATTTAAAAGCCGAAATGGAGAAGGCGGTGGAATGGGCTAAAAAGAATCCTATACCCGCTGGTAAGTCTGTGTTCATTTGATGGGATAATATTATTACCAAGAATCGACGAGAAGGCTTGCTTAGTTTGAGTTCTTTTATCGTTGCTATCGGCTATATAGCCAGGGTTGAGCGTGTCAAATCCACTGATGGGATGAGATGAGAAATATCTACCAACAGACCAGCGAAGGAGCGTTTAAAAATGTTACATCAAGCGGAGCGAAAGATGTTGTATGTTATAATTTCAGTTTCTAGCTTCCGCTTTGCCTTTCTTGGGATGCAATAAGTGTACATGTAACAAGATCATTTTCTAGCTTTGATACTTTTTTGCACCAACTATAAAAGACAATTTTGCTTTGCTCAAGATTCGTATTTTGTTATAAAATAACACAAACAATATATATTGGCTTTGTTAGCATATCGGAATAATAATTTATCAGTTGCTAGGATGGGGAAAAGCCAAGAAATAATGTCAATAGCTTGTACGCTGTCCATCAAACTACAGACAATGTAACACAACGGCAGATTTCGTTTCATCGAAGCTTGGAACCAACTTCAAGCAAATGCATTCTGATCAATGGGCTAATTATTGACAATTTTCTTTCGCAACTTTTCGAAAGAATCGTTTGTGCAATCTTAATTAATTTATCCATTCGAACGGTTTTGAAATAATGCCCAAAAATAAAACTGGTATCACAACGTGACAAATTATGTCATGTGTCGGATCCAACGCTGATTGGTGGAATAAATAGTCATGTGACAGGTCCCCAGGGGCATTACACGATTCGTCGCAAGCCCGCCTTGGAATAAGAAATTCGTTGAAACTTACAAAAATGTCGACCTCGGAGACGATAAATACGGGCAAAGAAAAGCTTGAAAACTGGCTGCAGGAGAAGAATTATTTTACTGATGCCTTAGACAAAGTGGAGAAAAAGACCGGGGTGAAGAGGATCTATCTATTTCTTGGTAATTCGATAAATTATCTTAGCTAATTTGAATGGACTTTCGTTCAGGACGATAGACGTGTGCCTATAAAAATATGGGTGTTCTTGTCTTTTTTCAGGTCTTGTTGCAGTATTCGCTCTCTATCTTGTTTTCGGCTATGGAGCAGATCTGATTGTAACCATCCTGGGTTTTGCTTATCCCGCTTACCAATCGTAAGTCTTAAATATTTTTAAAATTGCGAATTAGCTGTTTGCTATGTTAACGTTTGTTTGCTTTAGACCGCCATTGCATCTGTGATAAACTTGTTTAAAACCACCTGGCTCATTCTGACATCCCCTAAGCGTTTACTGTTTCCGAAGCCCTGGCCATAATTAAAATAGCTAATTTAACGATAAATTTATTTTCCCTGCTGCGTTGCTTTTAGTGTGAAGGCCGTGGAAAGTGAAACAAAAGAAGACGACACGCAATGGCTTATTTATTGGGTGGTGTTTGGAGTTTTCAACATCGTGGAGTTTTTGTCAGACATTCTGCTTTCGTGGTTCCCTCTGTATTTCCTAGTCAAGGTAGCGTAATGTTAGAGACATTATAATGTGTTTTTTTTAGTTGTCGGATGACATATACCTTAAATTCTAGCTTCTTTTATTACGAAATACTGGCATGGCTAGACACCTTCGATCGAACATGTCCCTTACCAGTAATTTTGAATTTATTGGACTTCGGACCCTCTCGCAAAGGAAAGTCGTTTTAACAGATCCCCACTCTTCGAAGCATAATATTTAACGTCTTGTTGTCAAATTCAATCGGTGATGAATCTAAACTAGTCTTCGAAAAGGCCATTAGCCTTTAGTGCTTCCTGCTAAATCCTAGATAAAAGCATGCATTTATGGTAAGCTTACCACATTTAGATTGTAATTTGGTTTTAATATTCTTTCTTTAGCTGATATTTCTTTGCTGGTGTATGGCGCCCGTGTCTTGGAATGGAGCTAACACGCTCTACCACAGAGTTATCAAGCCTTTCGTGTTGAAACACCAAACTCAGATCGATAAAGCTTTGGATAAAGTTGGCCAGAAAGTTGACGAAGTAGCCAAAGAAGGTATTATACTATATAAACTAAACATTTAAAAGATTTAAACTTGCAACTTTAGACAGGTTACTGAGTGTAAATTGCCATTTGTCATTCATTCTGTATTTGCAAGACTGCAGAAGTTTATATAAACGTACAAATTGTTTACACATGAAATTATCACTTATAGCTGCTTAAATTTGAATCTGTTCATCAGTTCAAGAGTATAAACCCTTTGTAGAAGGAAATATGAAATTGTATTTTGTAATTCAAAGTTGATTGATTGGTTGGGGCTGTCAAAAAGCTTTCAAAAGGTGATTTTCATGAAACATCAACAGTCCTTTTAAATGATTTTTGGGGAGTTTGTTGGTATTGAATAATTAAACAGCAAAACAGCATCACAAAGAGCAGATGTTTCAAGGCAAACCTTGTAACAACTGGCTTTGAAAACAGAGATAGGCACCAGCAAACACATAGCTTTTGGAACAGCTGCTGGCAATGTTGATGTTGAATAATTTTCAAAAGCAATAGGAAAACTGCTCGCATTTTGGCACTTGCTTGGTATCCCTCTCAAAGAGGAAAACATAAGCAAAACATTTACAGAAAAAATCTGAAATTATTTTCCAACAATCTATCGGTATGATACTATCCTGAAAACCAGACCTTGAACTGTGTTTTGCATTGCATCCAGTGAGAAAGAAGCAAGAGGACTACAAAATTAATATATATGTTATTAGACACTTTAGTATGTACCTTATTGTTACTTATTTTCGCAGAAACTTGATTTTGGGATTTCAAAATGAAAGGTTCAGGCATATTTTGGGGGACTTAATTTCCAGAAACGTTAAGAATAAATTTTCGTGGGTCTTTAATTCACATAATTAAAAAATTGAAAAAATTAAGTTCCGTGAAAATAAGAAACAATAATAATAAGTCTTGTGGTATTTAATTGAGTTGGTATCAAAATGGAAATGATGGGCCAAAATGTATAGTGTCGCTTCACACTAAAATGTCTAATAAGAGACATTTAGGTGGTTTTACTAGAAAGACTGAAAAAATTTTTTTAGAGTTAAGAGGGGTAACGACCTTGTAAAAAAAAAAAAAAAAAGGGAAAAGTGATGGAATTGGAGTCCAAAGAATCATAACATTTCCACTTTCTTCTTAGCTTATGACTCCATCGCTTATGATCCGGAGAAAATTAGATCGTCAAAGTCGCAAGCAGAAGGGAACAATCATAGTGCTTGTTCTCACACTTCTCAAGTGCTTCTTGCATTTGCTTGCAACTCCCACAATCTAGTGTTTACATGAACATAAGGGCATTCATAAGTGGAGTCTGAACTCTGCTTACAACTTACTAGGTTGCAGCACTCTGCGTTTCTGATTACAACTCTGACTCTGTCGCTAGTGAAAACCAGGCTTTATAAAATGTTTTGTTTACTGTCTCAAATTCTGTGTTGACTTCAAACTGTGCTTATTGCTCTTGCATGATTAGAATAAATAAGGCAGTGTTCACATAAGTCTTGGTGCCTGGGCATGGTGCCCAAGTACAATTCTCGCCGGGTACTAATGTGAACATACTATTTTTTTCAAGTTCCCACTCGAGTACAAGGTCTCAATCTTGTACTCCAGCACTTGAGGGTACTATGTTGGGTACTTTGGTTTTCTGTGTCTGAACAAGATGCTTTTTTTGCCGGTGCTCAGGTACCAGTCCTCGGGCACTAAGTGTGAACCAGACATAAGAGGTCTCCAGAATAAGTTAACCGGTCTCCTAGAGTACAGTAACTTTTTAATACATACTAGACTTATACAACGTCTTTTCGAGTGGTATACGGTTATGGAATATCCCACGAGTTACTTGTAAAATTATTTTTTTTTTCTCGGTATACAGGTCACAAGCTTTTAGGCGAGTGTGTATACTGAGAAAATACAAGTGACAAGTGGGATATCCCGTTGTGGATTCCACGTGAAAGTGTTGTGTAACTATTTTATACCATGCCATAGAAAATACGCCTACTAAATTTGCCAGTACCCATTTATACACTTGGGTGGAGAGAGGACGTGTCGAGAATAAGATCGCAGTGCACGATGGGAAGGTTGGGTTGAATACCGTCGAATATACAACAGCTTTCCTGTACTTCTGATTGGCTGCATATTTCTATGGCATGGGAATCAGTTTCTCGACTAAAAAAGGCAAGAAGGGGCCTACCTGGCGTCCATTAATCGAGTATTTGTGTTCCTTTTCCATCATTTCTGCTCTCCTGAGTGCAGTTGGATAATAAGTTGTTACTGTACTATGTGTGATGTCGTCTTGCATCACTAAACAGATGATTTTGTACTTTTGCAGCCAAGGATGCCGCTACTGAGGCAGCCATAAGAGCAGCAACAGAAGATAAGAAAGACTCCTAAACCTCAAGAACTCACCAAAATGAAATAAGTCAGGACAATGGAAATCAAAGCACTGCTTGGGAATGCTGAATGGATACCAATATCTAACTATCTAGAACAGCCTCCGGCAAACAATGTTTGATTCCAAAAGGACTCTTTAAAAAGATAAACATCTTATACTATCTATTCTTACTGTTTTCTAGTAGTAGATAACTTTTATTAAAGAATTCCTTTTTGCCTAGTTAAAAACCTTGTGGTAGATTTCTGCTCTTAAACTTTTAAGATATTTCTGAATAAGTTATCTTTTCTGTTACTCTTCTTTGCACATAAGTATGTTTTCGGCTGCCTCCATTAGAAAGCGACCAGCCATGCTGCGGCAAAAATAGTTAAGCCGCCAGGCGAGCCCGATGAATCGAGCGACGATCTCTCAGGCTCTATTAGAGCTGGAAATCAACTCTACTGAGTCTATACACGGCATTTGTTGACTGTATTATCCCACTGATTTGGGTATCCTAACGTATGGGGGTTTGCAGGTGTTTAACACCACATTCATCCCACTCAAAGTGCACACCGCATGCAGTCTTTCCCTTAAGCAATATATAATTTTAATTTTGTAGGAATTTTCATTTCCACTCTCTGGCTTCTTCAGTACAGTGAAGTGTGTTGCACCGTGGCTAAAGTATCATGCATTTCACAATACAAAATGTGAAAAATGTAAGACAACAATATTGTGCATGCAAAATAAAACAATTTTGCATGCAAAATAAAACAATTTTGTCAAAACAATTTTACAGGATGTTCAGTGCTTTTTCTCAGAGGGTCTTATTTTGTTTTAGTATGACTGTGATGTAATTTCTCTCAAACTGTATAAATTACAAAAGACTGCTATTGTCGCCGTAAATAGGTTCAGCACAGAGCTACCAAAGTCCCTTTTGTTAGTTTACTTGTTATTTTCCTTATTAGGTGCAAAAAACCTGATTCTTGTTAAATTTTATTTGTTTTACAGTAATTATTCAATTTTTAAGTTGTACGTTAATCATAGTTGTGCACAATAACAAAGTTTTACCTGCCTGGCAAGGTAGCACCTTTGACTAAATTGCACAGTATTATGACAATAAAATGTTATTTGAAATTCCTAACCAACTGTTTAAGTTTTTTCTTCTTGTTGCACTTTAAAATCCTGTCCAAATATACACAACTCATTTGTATCAGGGTTTGTTGTAGTCCTGGAAAACCTGGAAAGTCTAGGAATTTTGTTGTGGCACTTTCCAGGAATGTAAAGTCCTGAAAAAGACTACCGGCCGAAAAGTCCTGGAAATCTGTTAAACTCAAGTAACAACTGAATTCTCAAATCTAACATTATAAGAAATGCAGAGACAGTAAGGAGAAATAATATTGAGATCCTGGGAGTGAAATGGTTAAATGTGAATTTTGAAGTCCTGGAAAAATCAATCTGAGTCCTGGAAATTGTTTGTAAAAAAGGGTATGAACCCTATTGTATGCACTAACACTTACAAGAAGTTTGACTTTTACGCACTGTACTACGTTTTGGCCCAAAACATTGCAAAGATTTTTCTTGCATGTGGCAGTAGCTCAGTCCAATTTTCCACCCGAAGGAAACAAACAGTGGTGAACTTTTGAGTGTTTCTTGACCCCAGGAGTATACTGGAGGGAGTATATTTGCTCCTGGTCAATTTGTCAGGATGGTTTAATAGGCCCATTCTTGTCCCCAGAGCCTTCTGCCCCTTTTAGCTGGGGAGCCTGGGGCACAGGAAGCAAGTGGCTCTGGGGACACAACTGGATTGGTTAGAGTTCTAACAAAGGCAATTTTAAATCCAGCCAATCAGATCAACTGTTGTAAATCTCTTACAACAACAGGATTTTAAAATGGTCGGCTTGATTGGCTAGATCTAAAATTCCCTGTGTAAAAAATCTAGCCAATCAAATCATGTGTCCCAATTAACAGCCACTTGTTCCTGGTACCCCAGGCTCTGCCGGCTAAGAGGGACAAGTGGTTCTGGACAAGACTGGATGAGGTCAATATGGTTTGCGATGTAACTCGGCAGGGAAAGAAAACTCTTCCTGTCTTTGTCTGTGGTCCCTGTTCCTACATACCTCACCCGTTTATCAGGCGGTGTTGGACACGCTCGCAACATGCGGAAGAAATTTTCATTGCACTTATTATCGTCTGATCCGCCCGTTTATGTGAGCGGCCAATTATTTTACTTGCATTTTTTTTTTCATTGTTTTTTACTTTCACTCAACGAACTATGGGTAAAAAGGGAAAACCAGTATAAAACTGGACCATACAATATTATTAACAACTTGCAATGGTGTATTACAATTCCTGAGTTTGATTGGTTGACAGGCAGTGGTTTTTGAACTCGTATACCATTGGTCATAATAGCCTTTTTACTGAATTAATTTCGACCTTTTTACTGAACTACTTTCGGCCGAAAAAATAAAGCGCCTCAAACGGCCCATGCAGGCGAAAAAACACTACACGAGTCGATAAACATTTCATTTAACTTTATTGAGATAGAGTAAATACCATAAGACACTAATTTCATTGTTTTATTTTGACAATTACACACTAACTGTTAGAAATTGTTTACGGGTTAACTCTATTCAGAGCGAAATGTAGTTTAGATATGTAATTTCCATAGCTTTATCAGTAACCCTCGTAAATTTCACTATTTTTTTTGTCCACTCATGTCAAAAATAATTAGCCACGAACAAATACGGTGGTCTGCCTGTGCGCTAACCCGGAAAAATTAGGTTCTTACTCGCATGTTTTTACTGTACTCCAAATCTAAATTCTCTTACTAATTAATTATGTTTCTATTAATGATAATTGTGAGAACCTGGTGCTATAATCAAGAAATATCGTAAACTAAGAGCAGTCCCTATTTTTTCGCACATGCAGACGAGGCAGGGCGAGGCGAGGCGACAAGCGAAATGCATTTTTGCGCGGTCATTTATTTTTTCGCTTCACGCTCAACCGACTCTGCAAAATAGGGGGCTGCTCGAAGTCTAGAAATATCGTACAGCATAGGTCTCCGCACACGTGGGAACATGTTGCAGGGACACGTCGCATGGAATGAAGCAGCGACAAAATCATGTGTTATTCACACTGAGGGGACGGGGGGCGGAGACACGCAAGAAAATGTAGCAGGACGTGTTCCAGGGTCATGTCGCAGCAACACGTTCCCTCGTGTGTGTTGATTATTTTTGGCACGCGCAACACGAACTTTGAGGCTGTTTTGTCCCTGCGACATGTTGCACGGAATTCAACTCGTTGAACTTCGTTGCATGAATTTGTGTTGCACGTGCCAAAAATTATCAGTACACACGAGGGGATGTGTCGCTGCGACATGTCCCTGGGGCATGTCCCCGCTACAGTTACTTGTGTGTGTACACATTTTGATTTTGTTGCTGCTACATGTCCTCACTACACGTCCCTCGGTGTGAACAACAGGTGATTCAGTCGCTGCTACATGTTGCTGCGACATATCCCTGCGTCTTGTCCCCACGTGTGCGGAGACCTTAAGAGAGGTATAGTTGATGTTTTCTTTGTTCTAGTCATTCTGCCTACTTGAAATGGTCCGTGCAACCCAGAAAAGTCACATATCAGAAGAATAAAATGATTAGCACTACCAAGAGTCTCTTGGCACTGCTAAATAAATACTTCTGAATATAATTTTCCAGCCTGCCCTGAACTCAATGCATTTAATTGCACGTAGTTTGTGCGAGTTGTCCTAGCTTTACTACAACTACCGTTAAAGGTCTCGTTCAGCTCTGGTCGGTGAAGCACTCACATGCCTTTTTTTACTCGATGCATTTTATTTCACGTGGTTCGTGCGAGTTTTCCTAGCTTTACTACAACATACAGCATCCAAGATGGTTTTCATATTATAATGCAAATTAGCCACGTTGTCCGCTAGGGGGCAAACATTGAAATAATGCCATTTCTCGGAAAATCGGCTTGTCAAAATAATAAACAATTTGCACCAAAATCGCGTTTGAAAGCCAAGTCATGGAGTAATGATTTCATTATCAGGGAGTTTTCAAATAGTTTGAAAAAACCTCCTCGATTGCTTGACTTGTTAACTACGCAAGCCGTCAGTTCGTTTTATCGAAAACGCCAAAATCGCAGAATATTTAGAAAATTTTTACCGCAATACTAAAACCAAAGCATGTTATGAGAAAAAATTATCAGAGTGAGACATAGTAAAAAGCGACTGAAATTTGCGATTTTAATAGAAATAACAGGCCTAATTTACATTATAAAGCGAAAATTAAACAAACATAGCGGCTATCGAGAATAAGGTCTATTGGACCTGACGAGACCTGACGACCTGACTCGTCCCCAGTCGTCTTTTGAGTCTGTCTTGAGCATGAGTCTAGGAAGCTGAACACGCAGGGAATCATGAGAAGGAAGAAAAGAAGCCATCTTGGAAACAGGACTGCCAGTCGTCTCTCGCCTTTCCTCCTTCCCATCATCTTCGCGTATATATTGAAATTTAAGATTAAGAGACGACTGGGGACGAGTCAGCTATTGGACACCAATGTGATTGCGCTCCAATTACGTAACAAATAAGATGGTCTCAATGGGGTTAACCGTTAGCCGTAAAACGGCCAAAAAATTAGCTGTTAGGCGTAACACTTGGAAGTTTGAACCGTTAGCTGTAAAATATGTTAACCGTAAAAAATCGGTCAGTAATTATATATGTAAATAAATGAAACTAGATCACTTCATCATCCCAGAATTGTCCCAAGACCTAAAATATGTTTTTCAAGAATGGAAATTATTTTTTAACTTTTAGAAACAATGGAAACTAAGTTATACTTCTGTTAACCGTAATGAAAATAAACTAACCGTTAGCCGTGAAAGCCACCAACCCATGGAAACCCTCAAATATTTTATAGATTGCGAGTTTGCAAATAAGTCGACCACTGGGTTACGCTAAGAGTACTTTTAAGAATATTTAGTGTGTACGATCGTTGTATATTGACTCGTCCTTTATATTTAACCGTCCTCGGCAATCAAAATTTAGCAAGACACCTAAAAAGTATCTATAGCGAAGGACTACATTGTCCAGATATATTTACCTTTTTTAGTTTCAGCGAAAAATCAGTTGTAAAGTTATCAGTATGTGTTTCTTATTAAAAACAATGTTCACTGTAGTTTTGATCTCCTATTTTGAACACACGAGGAGCCAGGCCCCAAGCCCTGAGGCAGGGGCAACGACCCTGAATGAAGTCCAACTATCAACCTTTGAAACATAAATCAATTTTTATCTCGAAGTTACACTTCATTAGATCCATCTTTACAACCCATGTTTAGTTAGTCAAGGAAAATTGCTTCTATTTTCCAAACTCAAATGTCACGTTATCTCCAATCAGCAGGAACGGTGCCCACTCGGAAACCTTGGTAAAGCCGTTACCTCTCATCCACTTGATGGTCTCATGAAGAGACTCACTGGCACTTTCCCCACGAAAAAGGTGCTCATAGAAGCGACGCATCAACTGTTCTGTCGCACTGTCCTCCAGGGCCCACAGTGCCACTAGTACTGAGCGTGCACCAGACCCTAAGAACGCTCGAGCGATTCCAACAACTCCCTCGGCTCTAATCTGTCCACGTCCACTATGACAACAGCTAAGTACCACCAGTTTAGCTTGCAGTCGAACTTGCGAAATGTCAGACATTGTCAATAAGTACTCTTGTTCTTGTGGAATCCTATTAGTGAGGCGAACAGGTGAAAGGGCAATTTCTCCTCTTTCAGCATTTCCATGTGCAGCAAAATGTATCAGACTCACTGAATGTAACCTTTCAAGTACCGCCTGCTTTGTTGCGCATTGTCCTAACAAAGACTGTACGCCCAGCAGTTCTCCAATCATCTTTGCTTCCTTTCTTGCAAAAGGCAGTGGTTTTAAATTTTCGACGCATCCCTTGTAAAGCACCCAGCCAACCACAGGATCACCCACTATCAGTGCACCAGTCTGACTGTGATAGTCTGCTGGACTGTCCTGAATGAGCTTGAGAGTCGTCAATGAAGGAACGATGCGGATCCTGAAATTCTCTGATAAATACTTCCCGCTTTCATCAGTCAATGCTGCAAATGGAACTTGGTTCAAGGACCGATCAGCAACAATGATGATTTCAGGCTCTTCAAGTAAGTCAGCCACAGGAGCGATGAACATTCTGTAGCACAAAGAAAGGCTCGATTCGGGATTTTGAATTTCTTCATCGTCGTCCTCTACAAGTCGCAAAGTTTCGAGGCTTACTTTTGACTCAAAATTATTTAAAGATCGATCTTCGCAATCTTTCTCGGGTAAAACATTAAAGCTGCGGAAGTTTTTAGCGAAATAGTCATCCAAATAACCAACTGATCCGGCACCGACAACATTTTCATTCACATTTATTTGTCGAAAATGAATGACTCCGCTTGTTTTAAGAACCCACAAAAATGCATGTTCTTGAAAATAAGAAATGTACAGACAAACGCGGTTGCTTTCTTTCTTCATTATATTCTCAATACCAATCCACGATTGCGGATTAGCTGAGATTGGATTTTCAATGGAGTACTGAGTCGCCAACAAGTCTGCTAGCGCTCTAGCCCGTGAAAGCTCTAGGACATAAAGGCCTGAAGTACTGAGATTGCCATAAAAATTAAGACAAAAGAATGCACTGAGACTTCGGTAGGGAAAGTCGTGGACGTCCAAAAGCGATATTTTAAATTGATCGTTGTCTTTCAAAAGACCACGCAGATCTTCGCTTCTGTTAACACAAACATGCAGACAGAAAAACGCTTCCTCCATCTTTTCTTGGGAGAGCTTCACCATTGTAAGGTTACAAAGCAATTGAATCTCTGATTTAATGTCTCCAATATCTTTACTTATTGAGAGTGCTTTCTCCAGAAAAATTTCAGCCTCGGCAAGTTCACCAAGGGATTGCGACACTGTTCCTAAGTTTCCGTAATCTGCTGCTTCTCCTTTCCTGTCGCCAATTTTAATCCTGATCGCGAGTGCCTTCTCGTGATATCCTCTCGCTTTGTCATGTTCTCCAAGAGATTGAAACACAGTTCCTAAGTTTCCGTAACAGCTTGCTTCTCCTGCTCTGTCACCAATTTCAATTGTGATCGCAAGTGCCTTATTAAGATTTTTCACAGCTTTGTCATATTCATCAAGGGATTGCAACACAGCTCCTAATTTCCTGTAATTTGTTGCTACTCCGTTTCTGTCACCAATTTCAATTCTGATGGCAAGTGCTTTCTGAAAATATTCTCTAGCTTTGGCATATTCACCAAGAGATTGAAACACACTTCCTAAGTTACCGTAAGAGTGTGATTCTCCTGCCCTGTCGCCAATTTCAATTCTGATCGCAAGTGCTTTTTCATGATATTTTTTAGCTTTGTCATATTCACCAAGGAATTGCAACACAGTTCCTAAGTTTCCGTAATCTGTTGCTACTCCTTTTTTGTCTCCAAGTTCAATTCTGATGGCAAGTGCTTTCTCATAGTATTCTCTAGCTTTGCCATATTCACCAAGGGAATAAAACACACTTCCTAAGTTTCCGTAATCTGATGCTTCTCCTGCTCTGTCACCAATTTCAATTCTGATCGCAAGTGCTTTCTCAAGATATTCCCTAGCCGTGACATATTTACCAAGAGAATGAAACACGATTCCCAGGTTTCCGTAATCTTTTGCAATTCCTCTTTTGTCGCCAATTTCGAACCTGATCGCAAGCGCTTTTTCGTGATTTTCTTTAGCTTTAACATATTCACCAAGGGATTCAAACACATTTCCTAAGTTTCCATATTCTGTTGCTTCTGCTGCTCTGTCACCAATTTCAATTCTGATCGCAAGTGCTTTCTCGAAAAACTCTTTAGCTTTAACATATTCACCAAGGGATTCAAACACACTTCCTAAGTTTCCGTAATCTGTTGCTTCTCCTCTTCTGTGACCAATTTCAATTCTGATCTCAAGTGCTTTCTCATAGTACTCTCTAGCTTTGTCATATTTACCAAGGGAATAAAACACACTTCCTAAGTTTCCGTAGCCTGTTGCTTCTCCTCTTCTGTCACCAATTGCAACGTTGATCGCAAGTGCTTTCTCAACATGTTCTCTAGCCGTGTCATATTTACCAAGAGAAAGAAACACGATTCCCAGGTTTCCGAAATCTGTTGCAATTCCCCTTTTGTCGCCAATTTCGAACTTGATTGCAAGCGCTTTTTCGTGATATTCTTTAGCTTTAACATATTCACCAAGGGATTCAAACACAGTTCCTAAGTTTCCGTAATCTGCTGCCTCTGCTACTCTGTCGCCAATTTCAATTCTGATGGCAAGTGCTTTCTCATGGTACTCACTAGCTTTGTCATATTTACCAAGGGAATAAAACACACTTCCTAAGTTTCCGTAATCTGATGCTTCTCCTGCTCTGTCACCAGTTTCAATTCTGATCGCAAGTGCTTTCTCATAGTACTCTCTAGCTTTGTCAGATTTACCAAGAGATTGAAACACACTTCCTAAGTTTCCGTAACCTGTTGCTTCTCCTCTTCTGTCACCAATTTCAATTCTGATCGCAAGTCCTTTCTCAAGATATTCCCTAGCTTTAACATATTCGCCAAGATAAATAGACATAGTTCCAAACTGTCCATAAGCAAATGCCTCTCCCTTTTTATTTCTTGTTTCTTTCGTGATATCGATGGCTCTCTCATACAGTTCTCTTGCCTTTGCATATTCTGACTGCCGTTCGTAGATGTGTGCTAGTGTCATGGTAATTTTCTCTTCCATGGCTAGTTTGAATAAATGTTCTTCTTTCCCGGGTAATTTATTATGTAGAAAAATCAAACATTCTTTGTACAACGTGATGGCTTTTAAGGCACGACCAGTGTTGAGAAGGAACTTGGCAATAGCCAAGCTTATAAAGATGACTTGAAAAGCTTGCAAAATGTCATCCGTGTTATTCATGACGTCCCTCTAGAAATAAAAATCAAATTGTATTGTTACATAAGACTAGTTATGTTTTCCATCAAGAAAAAACTAGTCATTTCTAGTCCCATTGTTTTTTTTTCTGTGTGTATTTCATTCAGGATGATTTATTTGAACAAGAAGGCAAACCATTAACAAGGAATCGCAATGCTTGCAGGAGGTTTTTTTTTTTTTTTTTTTTTTTTTTGGGGGGGGGGGGAGGGGGCGGAGGGGCTAATGGTGTCAAATAGACACGTTCAGGACACGTAGGATCGGGGTAATGGGCTCCGGACACGTTGTTAGACTGTTGGATATTGGATTTTAGGTTGTCAAACAGAATTAATTACCCAGGGGGGGGGGGGGGGGTGCTCCCTATAATGGCCTATACGGGGAGGCTCCGCCCGAAAGTGGTACCTTTTTCATGCTTCAGGTATATAAAAGGGTAGCCTGAATTTCAGACCTCCCTCTTTGGTCGCCTACTCCCGAGAAAGGACGTCTGAACAAATCTGGCCCTAATGCCGTCCGGTGACGTCACTACCCGAAAATCGGGTAGTGATTTTGATTGGTTGATTTAAAAATTATTTGCATAATTGTGAAATTATAACTGAATTTTAACGAGCGAGGATTGTAATTTGAAAACGTTTGCAAAGAGTTCGAAAGCGTTCACCTTTCCAGAAATGAATTTATTAGTCATTTACCTTGAGTTTATTACTTTATTAGTTTACCTAGGCTACGGATGAAGAATAGTAATGGAAACTAGGTTTTAAGTTGGCGGCATTCGTCGCTTCGACATGCAGTGTTTTGCTCAATTTATACGTATTCTTATTTTGTCAACAAAGCCGCTCGACGCTTATGTCCTGCAGCCTCGATGAGCCAGTGGTTTCTGAACTCAGTGACCAATTTGAATTCCGTTTCTTGATGCCTCTGTAACCGTCTAAATTGATTCATTTAAATACTCACGAGTGTGTTGTATTAGTCCGCTGCGTAACATATTATATTTTGATCGCTAGATAAAGCAAATCAGTTCAGATTAAATCGGTTCCGTAAAAGAATATAGCCTGCAGTCGATTAAAATTTCGTCCATTTGTCTCAAGTTTTCAACAGTTTACTATTAAAACAATTTTATACCCTGTAATCCTTTATTGAAGCGATTTTTCTTTCACAAATTCATGACCTCGACAGAAACTTTTCCGCATGAAGAAACCAAAGTGTAGTGACGTCACCGGACGGCATTAGGGCCAGATTTGTTCAGACGTAGGCGACCAGAGAGGGATGTCTGAAACAGGGGCACCCATCGAGAATATATTTCAAAACTACTTAAGGTGGCTCGATATAGTTTTTTCTGGGCCATACCTACAATTTGCAATTGGCCTTTAAACGATCTTACCTGACTCGGATCGATATGAAAATTACACCATATATTGGTTTTAGATTGAAATTTGATTTAATATACTTTTTAAGGTAATCGATATTTCCATGGCAACGGTAAACAGAAAGTCGCCAAATGAGTAAATCCTGATTTTTGCGTGAATCAGACTTATCGCTAAAAAACTGATATCAGCATCTTAAACTATGATGTACTGCAAATAAAATATTCAAGAATTAAAAGATTCTGTATGTTTGATTTCGAATAAATCACAAAAATGTTTCAAATCGTAGTTTTTGCACAGCGATAATAAATGAGCCGAGAAACAAACACTACCTACACGAAGTAATCTCAAAAAACGCCAAAATGTGTATTAAACTTATCTTTCGACGTCGTGAAAGTTTTGTTGAGTTTCCACAGCGCAATGCCTAGAATTTGTTTTTTTCTTGCGACCACTCGTATTGTTATTTTTAAGTAATTTTCGGTTTTAAGCGTTTTTTGAAAAATCTATAAAACGGCTCGATAGATTTTCTTTAGACTTTCAGCACGCGTACTTGATTATGTAAACTATTTAGTCGCAAAGTTTTATTATCATTGATTCACTGGAACGTTTTCAAATTAAACGATAAAGGAGGCCTTCGAATGGACGAAAAACTTGCGTTACAATTCACGGTTTATAAAATCGTGTTAAAATATTCAAATTAATGTCCACTACATTCCTTTGTGAGAAATACAAAAAGCTCCACCACGGGTAACAAAGCACAGAATGTAGTGCACATTAATTTGAATATTTTAGCATGATTTTATAAACCGTGAATTGTAACGCAAGATTTTCGTCGATTCGAAGGCCTCCTTTATCGTTTAATTTGAAAACGTTCCAGTGAATCAATGATAATAAAACTTTGCGATAAAATAGTTTACATAATGAAGTACGCGTGCTGAAAGTCTAAAGAAAATCTATCGAGCCGTTTTATAGATTTTTCAAAAAACGCTTAAAACTATAAAATTACTTAAAAATAACAATACGAGTGGTCGCAAGAAAAAAACAAATTCTCGGCATTGCGCTGTGAAAACTCAACAAAACTTTCACGACGTCGAAAGATAAGTTTAATACACATTTTGCCGTTTTTTGAGATTACTTCGTCTACGCAGTGTTTGTGTCTCGGCTCATTTATTATCGCTATGCAAAAACTACGATTTGAAACATTTTTGCGATTTATTCGAAATCAAACATACAGAATCTTTTAATTCTTGAATATTTTATTTGCAGTACATCATAGTTTAAGATGCTGGTATTAGTTTTTAAGCGGCAAATCTGATTCACGCAAAAATCAGGTTTTACTGATTTGGCGGTTTTCTGTTTATCGTTGCCATGGAAATATCGATTACCTTAAAATATATATTAAAGTAAACTTCAATCTAAAACCAATATATGGTATAATTTTCATATCGATCCGAGTCAGGGAAGATCGTTCAAAGGCCAATTGCAAATTGTAGGTATGGCCTATAAAAAACTGTATCGAGCCACCTTAAAGATAGCACCGTTGAACGTATTTTAGTATTTAAGATATAGATATAGGCATATTTTTATCCCCTAAAAATTTTTTATCTGTTCGGATTTCCTAGCTGAAAGTCCAGTGATCCGAAAGTTATAGGGATCAAAACTTACCTTTTTGAAAAAATTCCAGCCAGAGAAGGGCTCCCGAAAATTCTAGGTGACCTTTTTAGAGTAAAAATCCGTTAAAAATGAACAATTATACCATTTTTTAGATATTCGAAAATCCTATCAAAGGCAGGCAAGCAAAAAAAATTACAATGAATATTCCGAAAATTCTAGATCTCAAATCGTCTTCCGAACAGATATTTTAACGAAATATTCCGTTGGGTGCCCCTGCTGAAATTCAGGCTAATAAAAGGGTAGGGATTTAACAAGTTTAGGTATACAAAAGGGTAGGGATATCGGTTATTTAGGTATTTAAAAGGGCCTTCAATTAAAATATTTTAAACAGATGCACCTTACGGCTGTATCATTTAAACTTATTAAACGCTTCATAAAAATGACATCAAGAATTCCTGCTTTAGCCATATGTCATGTCTTTTTGGTATATGAAAGGGGTACCTTTTTTCAGTAAAGGTATACGAAAGGGGTGCCTTTTCTGTCAAAATGGTATATAAAAGGGTAAGGGGTTGGACCTCGGGGCAGAGCCTTCCCGTACAAAACGTTTTTGAGTACTTACCCCCCGGGATTAATTAACGTGTTTATTCTCAGGTAACAAGTCTACTTGCTTACAATCTAAAAGTTAAATCATGTAACAAATGTTAATAATAATGATAATAATAATAATAACAATAATTAAAATAATAATAACAGTATTTAGCATGCACTTAAAATATAGTAAAAATACAAAAACTCGATATAAATTACAAGCAGATAAAAAATTAAAACATGGCGTACGTATGGGGGGGGGGGGGTACTCAAAAAAGTTTTATACAGGGAGGCTCCGCCCCAAGCTCTAACCCCTTACCCTTTTATATACTATTTTAACAGAAATTGTACCCCTTTCGTATATCTTTTTAATGAAAAAAGGTACCCCTTTCATATACCTAAAAGATATGGGATAGACTTAGAACAGGACGATTTCTTGTCAGTTTCATGAAGGGCTTAGTGAATTAAAATAAAAAAAGTAAAGGTAAAGTCTGTGTCCGAGCCAATTGGTCCTATATAGCTGGAGCTTATCCCGGTTTCCATAGCATTAGGAGACTAGGAGTATTGCTACTCCCCCCTGGATGGGATGCTAGTCCATCGCAGGGTTACCCCCCATCAGTAAATTTGCCGGTACCCATTTATACACCTGGGTGCAGAGAGGCACTGTAAGAGTTAAGTGTCTTGCCCAAGAACACAACGCAGCGCCCCGGCCAGGCCTCAAACCCCGGCTGTTTGGCTCGGAGTCGAGCGCTAACCATTAGGCCCATTTTCATGAAGCTCTTAATAAATTAAAATAATACAGCCATAAATTGCGTCTGTTCAAAATATTTTAATTAAAGGCCCCTATAAATACCTAAATAAAGGATTTCCCTACCAATTAATGTACCTAGTCTTGTGAAATCTGTACCCTTTAATAGACCTGAAGCCTGAAAAAGGTACCCCTTTCGGGCAGAGTCTCCCCGTATAGGTCATTAAGGGAGTACCCCCAGCCCCCTCCCCCCTGCCGGAATACTTCATGGAAATTGAGCGCACAAGTTATGGATACCCCAGCTAGGTATACAATCTGTTGACATGTCTACATCAATATTATTATTATTATTATTATTATTATTATTATTATTATTATTATTATTATTATTATTATTATTATTATTATTATTATTATTATTATTATTATTATTATTACTGAACAGACAAAGCATGTTTATGTGATATATTCAGTGCGCGTTGTCTCCGCAGGGAAGCTTAAGAGCTTGTTTGAGACTTGTGCATCAAACAGCAGTCAAACTAGGGCCTGACCACGCTAGCCGGGGTAAATTTGAAAATGCATCTTTTTTCTCTGGATACACTGAATAGACGTTTTCGATCACTGAAAGCGAAGCTTTTCGAAAACGCTCTCTAAAGTGGAGAAATTTGAAAATGCACTAGTGTGGACGGCGAAAACAGAGCTTCTAGAAAATGCTGATGTGAAATAGTCATGTGATCTCTGTCAAAACAAAAGCTTTTAATCCTTTGTCTGTCCTTTAATTGTTTGGTTTTTAAACCTTTGTCTGTCCTTTGTTTGGTTTTTAAACCTTTGTTTTTAAACCTTTGTCTGTTCACAGTCCCCTATTTTTTTATACCTGCCAACTTTTTCTTGGTCAACGCGTGAGATTTTTTATCCTGAGAGTGCCAGGATTTCCAAAGACGATACGACAATGTCTGAAGCCTCCCGAAGACGTCCGAGGTATTCTGAAGATGTCCCGAACATATCCCGATCCTAGTGTGTGGACGTGTTTTGTTAAACATCCTAAACACTACCCCGTTCCAAATGCTTTTCTCGTCAAAACTCTCACATTGGTTTGAGTTTACATTTGTTGGAAAGTGTGTCCGTTTTGGTTGTAAAAACTCACATTTTCGACCTGCAGGCGTCAGAAATTGCTTCGTAAGTGTGAGATCGAAGTTTTCCATTTGCTGGCGTGAGACTCACGCCCAAGACGTGAGAGTTGGCATGGATATATTATTTTGTTGAGTTTGACAGGCTGCTATCTTGGTTCCTGAATGTGAGCAAAAACTGGAAAGAGTACAAAAACCCTGTGGGTAGGGATGTGGGGTGTTTATACCTACGCACAGGTACTTTGTACTCTTCCCAATTTTTGCTCAAGTTTAAGGACCAAGATGGCTGCACGTCAAACTCAACGATCGACCTCTACGACTTATGGAAAAATAGGGGACTGTGAACAGTCTAGTGTATGTTTATTCCTCTACGTGCGTCAGACTTCCCCACGTGACTTTCTGTTGGCGTTCATATAATCAACCATGCGAGTCATACAAATATCTCTCTGTGAAAATTTCAAATATTTAACATGCAGGGATGGCAGAGCCGGGGGGGGGCGGGGGCTGGGGGGGCTAAAATTTTACAGATAAAATAAAGAATTAATAAGAGAAGAGTCCCTTAAGCCCCCCCCCACTTCAAGTCACTAGTCAGCCCCCCCCCCCCCCCCCCGTTGGAAAAATGCTCTGCGTTCCATGACATGGGCTTTACATACAGAACAATCAGTCATGAATGTCTTACGGTTTGAAGTAAGATATAAACTTATCGTGTTCCGTTTCCTTATCTTCTAGTAAAAGTGAAACCAAAAGTTTTAAACTGAAATAACACTGAGGGATTTTCCCTGCAAGACAAGCACCAGACAAAGACAAAATTGAAATACAACCAAATTTTGAAGTGTGCTACACTCTTTGTCATATGTTCTCTACTCTGCGGTAAATAAATGATTGTGTTTCAAGATTATGTTATTTTTGTCAGTGGTGACTTGTTACAGTCAAACCGGATGTTCTTTTGATGGTAATCGAATTCACTTTGACTTCTTCTTCTCTGAAGAACTAAACTTGCTCGGTCTGTAGTAATTCTTCATTAAAATTTCAAAACACGAAAGATTGTGAATTTCAATTTTTGTTCTACTAGTATTTAATCGGTTTATTATTTCTGATTATTCCTCCGTGTTTCCTCTGTATTGAATGACGGCAGAAACCCATGACGGCCCGGTCATGAGCTCACAAACAAACTAAACGATCGTATCGAGTTTACGATTGATATTCGCTTTGTGGTTTTGTTACTGTCGGGCTACTATTTATCCTTCCCTGGTTAAGACAGAGCCATACAATTTAAATAGTTGTACACTCAGCGGCAAAATTCGCTATGAATCGTGTGAAACTACGAACTTACCGAAATTCCGTGAAACCAGAGAAGTCATCATATTACGTCTTATTATTCAACAGATGCGCGCGCTGCCCATATATGGTCAAAATGTAAACGATATCTGTCATCCGTACATAACAGATATCCTGCGATATACGTAGGTTGCGAAGATTCGTCCGAAGTCTTGTAAAGCGCTGCATAATTAAAGTTTTTCTATCTGCAAAATGTGTTTCAATGACAATTTGTTGAATAATAAAACAATTATGTCATCCGCACATAACAGATATCCTGCGATATACGTAGGTTGCGAAGATTCGTCCGAAGTCTTGTAAAGCGCTGCATAATTAAAGTTTTTCTATCTGCAAAATGTGTTTCAATGACAATTTGTTGAATAATAAAACAATTATCCTGCTCAATCTCGCGGAATATCGTCTGATTTTAGCCAACTCGGCCTACGGCCTCGTCGGCTAAGTGTCAGGCGATATTCCGTGCCATTTCGCAGGATAATTGTTAAATGTATGCCATATCAAGGAGTGTCGCTATGTGTTGCGTGACAATGCAACCGGTAGTCATGGTTCTTTTAGCTTGTTTGGGCGTTTAGTGAATTGGGGAGTAGCAAAAACTAATTTCCTCAGAAACAACTATCTTGTGTTTATTCGCTGCTGGAATAGTTTGAAAGACCTTGAAAACATTCCCTTCAAATGCAATGAGTATCCTTGTCCTAGAGAGCACAGCTTGACATTCGTATTTTTACCTGTCTGATGTGTGACTGATATCTCTTGTTTAAATTCTGTTCTTCGACAGCGGATGAAACGAAAATAACAGCGATTATCTTAACCTGCTTTTAATAAATTTGTACACAACACTCGTGCTAACAGAATTACGCCAAGATCAGTGCGTATTCGCGTGACCTTCTTGCGTGACTCGCTAGTCAGTATAGTAGCGTGCACATAACAACGAAAATCTGTCACGCGACTCATGCAAATCACTCGCTGTGGAAATTCGGCTACACGAGCTCTCAGTCACGAACACGAGTTGAAGTAAGATATAAACTTACCGGCGCGTGTTCCGCTTCCTTATATCCTCTGGTAGAAGTGAAATCAAAAGTGAAATAACACCGAGGGACTTTCCCTGCAAGACAGGCGCAAGACAAAGGCAAATACAAATTGAAATTGATCATGAAAGCTCGAAATATAACGTAATTTCAATTTTTGTAGATTTATATAAAACAGACAAAGGTTTATATTCTATGTCATATCTTACATTTGCTGTTAAAAGCCAGAATTATCATTTTGATTTTTTGTCAGTGACTTGTTATAATTTGAATTCTTCTTGACTTCCTCTTTGACCTCCTTTCCTGTCGATTATACAAATAAGGTCATCAAGAAAAAAACTGATCGATCCTACGTATTTCTCACATGAAGACCGTGAATTTGCTATTTTTGTTCTCTTCATAAAATATTTTTGCACTGTTTGATCAGTTTATTATTGTGTTTGTACTCTACATATAACAGACATGATCGAGATAACAGAACAAAACAGCTTTGACTCTTGAAGCAAATGATCGAATTTTAGTAGAAATTACGATTGTTCAACGCTTTGCATAGTCGGTTTAGTATCATGGTCTATCATGGATGTTCTGGTCTCAATAAATAGAACGATATATTTTTATCTAGTTAAAATAAGGCATTCTCAATACAATACATTAGCTTAGTTGTACTTACCACGGCGAAGTTCGCTTTGGAAAGTGAAACTAAATCATTCTGGGGGTTCCCGAAATTCCGAGAAAACAGATCTTCATAATAATTACGTCATGTATGCAAATATCGAGGCAATTTATAGTTACCCTTTTCGTTTTTTTTTGAGGACTTTGTTGCCGCATTCACTATTTTGAACAAGAAACTGAAAGCAGTTTAGAACCGTGCGCTTAATGTTTGACCACCTCTTTCAGTTCTTTGGCTAGAAAGGTACGGCGCCGCTCAGTAAAACATCTTTAGAAAAGCAGTCACTCCAGAAACACACATGTCGTGATTGCGTGAGTCACGGAGTGTGCGTGACATGAATTTCATCACCGTGTCACCGTGTCATAGAGCATACCTGACTGTGCAGGTAATTCCTCTGGCGCGATGACGTGTACCGTGCCTTGACACATTCTTGCTGAGCTTGCAATTTACGTTTCGATTCCCAAAATAAACTCAAAACAAACATTGGAATATCCAGAAAACAAGTCCTTGTTTTGCAATATTGAACACCTTCCAGGTAAATTTTACGACTCGCTCTGAGCCAAACGCCTGAATAACACAAAAATAAATATTTCACACAAACAGAGCGCAGAGTATTCGTAAATATTTTTAACTGCGCTGCGCAGTTCTTGCTCTGCACAGGGTTTTTAACTGCGCTGCGCAGTTCTTGCTCTGCACGTCCTTTTTTTTTTTTTTTTAACTGCGCTGCGCAGTTCTTGCTCTGCACGCCCTTTTTTTTTTTTTTTTTTTTTCTCAGTGACCAGACTGATGCCCCCGCTCGGCCAGGCGGCTCGGGTCACGCAATGTTTAAAAGCTTGAAAACACTTACTAATGGGAAATTTTCAAATGCTTTGGTCTTAATAAGCATGTTTAGCGTGAGATGTCCGATTTTAAAGCGTTTTATTCAAACAAAATTCTAAATTTTCATGCCTCGAAAGAAAAATATATTTCAGCGGGCCAGAATCTGTGAATAAATACCATTACGTTGGTGTTAAAGAATGTGCTGACATGACAAGTTTCACTTTCGATCGGCTCGACATCGAGTCACGTAATGTAAAGGGAATCCTTTGGTCTTTACTTAACAAATATATTGTGAAGTATTTCTCTCTTAAGCGTAATCTTTTTTTTGGCTGTGCCATTGAAAGGATTTTAGAGATATAAAGAAAAATTCCCTTCACAAACATGCCCTGACTTGTAACGCTTACGTCATTCGGTAGGCTAGGGAAATTCCCAATGCCATTACGTTGTTGTCAAAGAATGTGCTAGCTGACATGACAACTCTCACTTTGACAACTTTGCGTATCGTCTGATCTTTTTCTCTTTTTTTGTCTTTACAAAGACTGTTAAGTGTGAATTATTCGATTTTGAAGCGTTTGACTCATGGAAAATGATAAATTTCCACGCTTTCAAAGAGAAATATAATTCAGCGGGACAGAATCTGTGAATAAATACAATTACGTTGGTGTAAAAGAATGTGCTGACATGACAAGTTTCACTTTCGATCGGCTAGACCTCGAGTCACGTAATTTTTCAAAGCTATCCAGCCACCTTTGAAATCTTTGCGAATCCTTTGGTCTTTACTTAAAAAATTCAGTGTGAAGTATTTTGAAGCGTTTGAATCGAAGAAAATACTATAATTTCACGCTTTAAAAAAATACGCTTTAGCGGGCAAGAATTTACATTTATTTACATTACGTTTGTGTCCTGGAATGTGCCGGCGTTGAATGCTGATTTAGCTTATTTTTTTTTGTTTCACGGATCAGGATCGTGGGAATAAAATTTGGCCACCATTAGCATATAAGAAAAATATTTAATTTCGGATGGAACTAGTCAACCATGAAATGTCACGCAAGGTGTTTTCTTACCATCTTGTTTGTCGGTCGCAACATTGTTTGACGCAGGTAAAGGGGATACGGGGGGAGGGGGGTGCATTTTTTTGTTCCCCTCCCCATATGGCTCCCCTAGAGTGCACAAGAGACAAGCGCAGTTGTAAGCTCTAAGAGCTCTTGTTTTTTTCTCAGTGACCAGACTGATGCCCCCGGCCCCCCGCTCGGCCAGGCTGGGGTCACGCAAGGTTTAAAAGCTAGAAAACACTTACTAATGGGAAATTTTTTTAAATGCTTTGGTCTTAATAAGCATGTTTAGCGTGAGATGTCCGATTTTGAAGCGTTTTATTCAAACAAAATTCTAAATTTTCATGCCTCGAAAGAAAAATATATTTCAGCGGGCCAGAATCTGTGAATAAATACCATTACGTTGGTGTTAAAGAATGTGCTGACATGACAAGTTTTACTTTCGATCGGCTAGACATCGAGTCACGTAATTTAAAGGGAATCCTTTGGTCTTAACTTAACAAATATATTGTGAAGTATTTCTCTCTTAGGTGTAATCTATTTTTTTGCTGTACCATTGAAAGGATTTTAGAGATATGAAGAAAAATTCCCTTCACAAACATGCCCTGACTTGTAACGCTTACGTCATTCGGTAGGCTAGGGAAATTCCCAATACCATTACGTTGTTGTCAAAGAATGTGCTAGCTGACATGACAACTCTCACTTTGACAACTTTGCGTATCCTCTGATCTTTTTCTCCTTTTTTGTCTTTACAAAGACTGTTAAGTGTGAATTATTCGATTTTGAAGCGTTTGACTAATGGAAAATGATAAATTTCCACGCTTTCAAAGAGAAATATAATTCAGCGGGACAGAATCTGTGAATAAATACAATTACGTTGGTTTAAAAGAATGTGCTGACATGACAAGTTTCACTTTCGATCGGCTAGACCTCGCGTCACGTAATTTTTCAAAGCTATTATCAGCTACCTTTCAAATCTTTGCGAATCCTTTGGTCTTTACTTCAAAAATTCAGAGTGAAGTATTTTGAAGCGTTTGAATCAAAGAAAATACTAAAATTTCATGCTTTGAAAGAAAAATACGAGTTAGCGGGCAAGAATTTACATTTATTTACATTACGTTTGTGTCCTGGAATGTGCTGGCGTTGGCAAGTTTCATTTTCACAAGGCTTTGATGACGATAGGCAAGAATCACGCAATGTTTTGAAAGCTTTAAATCTGCTACAAATGGAAACCAAACAAATCCTTTGGTCTTAAACTAGCATGTTAAGTGTGAAATATTCGACTTTTTAGCGTTATGTATTTTTGAAGCTGTGTCATCTAGAAGATTTCTGAAATCTGAAGGAAAACCACTGAGACAAACATGTAAGGCTTACTTCACTAGTAAAATTAATTCCCCGGGGAATTCCCATTCAGCTAAAAGCAGCTCTAGTGTTCTTCTCAAATTTGATTTAATTATTTGCTTCAATATTCCATTTTCGGAGTGAGTTATTCAATCTTTAAACGGAAATTTGATACAACACTTGATGCTGATGTAAAAGATTTTTTAGTTTCACGGATCAGGATTGAGGGAATCAAATTTGGCCAGCATTAGCATATAAGAAAAATAATTAATTGCGGTTGGAACTAGTCAACCATGAAATGTCACACAAGGTGTTTTCTTACCATTTTGTTTGTCAGTCGCGACATTTTTTGACGTGACGCGGGTAAAGGGGATGGGGGGGGGGGGGTCATCTTTTATTCCCCCCACATGGCTCCCCTAGGGTGGTCACGTGACCAGCGCAGTTTTAAGCTCTAAGAGCTTCTTGTTTTTTGTCGGTGAGTAGACTGATGCCCCCGCTCGGCCAATCCTCGAGTCACGCAACGTCACGAAGCTATAAATCAGTTACCTTTGGAAATTTTACGAAAATAAGGTCTTTACTTAGCATGTTTAATGTAAATTGTTCGATTTTTAAGTGTTTGACTCAACGAAAATACTAAATTTTCATGCTATGAAAGAAAAATATATTTTAGCTGACTTGATACTGTGCCTAAATACCATTACGTTCGTGTCAAAGAATGTGCTGACATGACAACTTTCACTTTTACAAGGCCTTGCTTGTGATCGGCCAGTCACGCAATGTTTTAAAGCTGTTATTCAGCTACTTATGTAAAATTTATGAATCCTTTGGTCTTCATTTAGCACGTTTAGTGTGAAATATTCAATTTTAAAGCGAAATGTATTTTTCTTTCTTCACTCTGCTAAAAACGGCTCAAGTGTTCTTCTCAAATTTGATTTAAATCTTTGCTTTAACATTCCATTCTAGGAACGATTGTTCAGTGTTTAAACATTAATTCAATACAACACTGGATGGATTAAAATAAATCGTCTGGCTTCACGGATCAGGATCGTGGGAATCTGGCTAGCATTAGCATACAAGAAAAATAATAAATTGCAGATGGAACAAGTCAACCATGAAATGTCACACAAGGTGTTTTCTTACCATCTGTTTGTCAGTCGCAACATTTTTTGAAAGAGAAATATAATTCAGCGGGCCAGAATCTGTAATGAAATACCATTACGTTGGTGTCAAAGAATGTGCTGACATGACAAGTTTCACTTTCGATCGGCTAGATCTTGAGTCACGTAATGTTTCAAAGCTGTTACCAGCTACCTTTTAAATCTTTGCGAATCCTTTGGTCTTTACTAAACAAATTAATTGTGAAGTATTTCTCTTTTAAGGGTAATCTTTTTTTTTGCCTGTGTCATTGAAAGGATTTAAAGATATCAAGAAAAATTCCCTTCACAAACATACCCTGACTTGTACCGCTTACGTCATTCGGTATGCTAGGGAATTACCCTTTGTGCTAGAAACAGCTTGGGAATTCGGCCAGAATTTGCCTATACTGTCGAAATTCTCACGGATACTTACGTTCCTAACGTGAAGCCAGACGTACTTATGAATTGATCTTGCAGACCCAGGGGCAGTTGTTGTAAACTTTCGCCCGAAAAATCCCGTTATCCAGATAAGCGATTTTTTGGTTTCTCGGATAAGGATCGTGGGTATTAAATTTGGCCAGCATTAGCAAATAAGAAAAATAATTAATTGCGGATGGAACTAGTCAACCATGAAATGTCACACAAAGTGTTTTCTAAACATTTTGTTTGTCAGTCGCGACATTGTTTGACGTGGGTAAAGAGGATGGGTGGTGCATTTTTTATTCCCCCCACATGGCTCCCCTAGGGTGGTCACGTGACCAGCGCAGTTTTAAGCTCTAAGAGCTTCTTGTTAAAATAGGTGAATGATTAGCCACATAGCTACGGGCGAGCGAGGTCTGACGAAGTGGTAGTTAAAAATAGCTTGGACATATCCAAGTGGTCTTTGGTTTCGTTATGTGATTATTCAGCCCTCTTTTCTGGTAAAACACTCGAATGAAACAAAATTATACATTGCACATTTCACTCTAAATGAGAGCAGAGTGTTCATGTTAAACGAGTGATCCCTGATAAACATCAAATCTTGCGTGACCGTGACAAAGGAGCCGGCTTGGCCGCGTGGGTCTGGATCGATTTACCGACAAAAACGAAAAAAACTAAAACGACAAAAAAATGCCAGCCAGATTATGAACCGGCTTCGCACGGTTAATAAAACAATAGTGAAAATACTAGCCTGGATTTCGCCGTCGCTTATTCTCGGGTCAAGGACAAGGAGCCCTGGAAGGGTGGGTGTGTGTTTGGGAGCAGCACTACAAAACAACTCTAAAACAAACTTGGACATTTCTTTCCATCAAAAGCGATGTTTTGCAGTTCAAAGTGATTGTTTTACTGCTCGCCCATTAGCTTTCTATCCAACATTCTTACAATACGTAGTTCTCTAAATGTTGCCAGGACAGCTAGTTCCACTTCTTTCTTCAGCAAGAGACGAATACTGACAATCAAAAGACGCTATTTTCAGTTACTGTAAAAGATTAGATGTTTGGTTGCGTCCACATTTTAAATAAGCGCCGCCCTCAAATGAGCGCCACCCTCGAATAAGCGCCGCACTTGAGGCGCGAAAAATTGAATAAGCGCCGTGGCGCTTATTCGAGTAAATGCGCCAATTTGGTTTGCTACTGAGTTTCTTAATTCGTAAAAATGGCACTAACATAAGATTCCTTATGAAGATCTTATGAAGATTGTAGATTGCACTAGACAGTAAAGTTAATCAGGGTCAATTATTGAAACGAAGGTGCCGGTGTTTCAGATCGCCATGGTCTAGGAAGGGTATACATTGTAAACCAACAGCGTCCAAACGTGATAAAAGTGAACTACTCGGTGACATCAGCAACTTGAGTTTTCATTGTGCTAAATTTGAAGTCGACAAGTTGTAAAAATAAAATCAGCCTTAATCCAGGCCAAAATCGGAATCCGTTTGAATAATCGGCAAAAAAAATCTATGTACGTTATAATGTATATTTTCTATCCTTGGTTTATTTGCTTCTGCTACTGCTGTTGCTAGAAGACCACAGCAGATTTCATAAAGGCTTTCACCTCTTTCCCTTAGCGGCCGATATGTTATATACCTAGAAAATCTAAAGAAAAATGTGTACACTTTCTTTAAACCAAAGTATACTTTGGTAAATGATTATCTAGACTAATGACAAAATATAATAAGCTTTTGCACTGAAAGCGTATATCCTAACTTATGAGTCATAACTCGTTTTCAAGAAACTTTCAATAATTGCTATGCCCTGTAAAATACAAATATAAAACAAAATGGGAGCTCCATGACCTTCCGAGAAAATACTCAAATTCTTGGGAGATAGACATTGAAGACTCTGAACTCGGGCATATCAACTGCCTCGTCCCCAAGTGCCGATTGACCGGACGGTTAGGGCGGAAAGGCGGGAAAACTGGGAGCGCGGGGGTTGATGGTTAGGGAACGAGCCGTTTTCCCGTCCGCATCAGGCCCACAACGCCAAGCGAACCGGGGAAGTCAGTCCCACAACGCCAAACGAACCGTGCACGACCAAGTCGGAGGACGCCTGGAAACGAGGCAGGGCATATCAGTACTTGAGGAACATTCTGACTCAAAATTTAGGAAAGAAAAAACCTAAATAAAAAAATCAAAGGGCACTTAGAGCCAGCTCATTCTTCTGCCTTTTTCGGGGGGGGGGGGTAGGGTTTGGGAGTGGTGGTGGGTAATGAAAATGTACTGGTACAGTAAGTCAAGTACAGTCCCTTGTAAAGTCAAAATCCGATACGCATGTGAAAGGAAATGAAATCACAATTTCACATCTTCTTAAAATGGTGCAACGTGAATCAAGTTGCCCAGCTGTTTAGACCTAAGGGACCCTAAACGTATTTTCACGTATTTTAACACGCGCTGACACAAGCGATCAAGTCCATTGAGGCAGCCGGAAGTAATTTTACATGGCCCCATTCCCCGCTACGTAAATGTCCACAAGCAGTTATTTAAAAAAGAAATAGTATTTCGTTTCCGGATCGCGGAACGATAAGCAAAATAAAAATATAAATGATAAGAAGAGAAGATCCTAGGTCGAGAATCAGTATTACGCGGGGAGGAATTGCGAAACAGTGGAGTTTTTGCATGCATGCACATTCCTTTACCCTTCTGTGCCAGCAAACACACGAGACATCCGAAGACATCCAGTCTTGTTTGCTCTTCTTAGCGCTATTATTGATGGAAAATGTACAAAGTCAACAACAACATAGACAGAAAAGCTAGAATATTTACATAACAATTAAACACGGAAAGGGCTTTCACAATATTTTTCACCAATAAATCGCTTTAATCGATCTTAGAAGGATCGCAGTCGTTTGGTATTTCTATTGTGTAATTAAACTGCAAAGCTTTTCGTCTTCTTGACAAATATAATTTCGTTATTTGAAGAACATGTTTTTACTGCTAAAACGTGTGGACATTGTGGTTACGAGCTTTCTTCTGGCTGGATAGTGTGTAAATAGTTCACATCTTCCACGAAGCTCAGATACACATGTGAAAACCTGTCAGCACGCATCTACCGGGCAGTGACAATCATTGTTCATGGATTGAGCAGCGAATGAAATTTGAGAGAAAGATGCGCACGAACACGTCGTGTTAAACGGATGACGTGAGTCACGGGAAATGAGATGACGTGACAGGAGACAAAAACGTGCTGCTCGGATATCGTGTTTTTATCAGTGAGCTTTATAAACGTTAATTAGAACACGTTATATGGCAAGCGTCACTCCATATTGAGATTTCTTCATGGAACTTATTTTTGACTTTTACTAACGGGAGAGGGGTAGTGTATTAAATTTACTTCCGGTTGCCTGGCGGGACTTCATTGCGTGTAACAGCGCACGTTAAAATGAACCTTGATTACGTGTCAGCACATGATAAAATGAACCCCCAGGTTGTCAACATTTCGACTTTTTGATACACGTTTCCCTTTTTAAAAGTTCCGAAATTGTGTTTTGATGTGAATTTATTTATTAAACTATAAAAGGATTTCGTTTCTTTTCACATTAGGGGGGAGGGGTAGCATGTAAAATTACTTCCGTTCTACAACTTCCGTCCACACATTTTTTGCCCACGCGCTGGACGACAACCGCTTCCGTCCACATCTGATCCACTATAATACTCATTCTTTTAGAAAGAGCTAAAAAATAGATATTTGATACTAATTTTGCCACGTGCGCAGATCGTGCATTTCTAAAAAGAGAGTTGACGTAATTTTATTTTTGGTTCATTGTGCACGAACAGAAATGCGTGCAGGGTCGCGTGCGGGTGAACATCAGCTGCGTCACGTCACCAGCTAAAACCAACTCTGCTTCAAACGTACCAAAAAATTCCATTGAATATTTTATTTTTTAGATCGCTCTTTATACTTTCTCTTGGACGTAGACAGATTGGGGTCAGGGTCGAAGACATGTTGAGGGGTCTTAGAAAAGAAAAAAATGAAAATTTACATTTGATAAATTTTTGTAATAACGACGCGTGCGGGTCGTGCATTACTACAATTAAGAGAGTTGACGTAGCTTTATCTTTGGTTCATTGTAGACAGTTCCGAAATTGTGATTTCATCTAAATTTATTTATTACCCTATACAAGGATTTCATTTCTTTTCACATTTGCATCTGAGCTTTATTGAAGTTATTTTTGACGTTACTAAGGGGGGAAGGGTAGCATGTAAAATTACTTCCGTTCTACAACTTCCGTCCACACAATTTTGGTACACGCACACGCGTGCAAAACAACTTCCGTCAACATCTGTATGACTCTAATACCTCATTCTTGAGAATGAGCTAAACAGCAGGAATTACTAACTACACACCTAACCAAAGCGTGGCCACAATTAAACAAACTGATACTTAGTTTCTTGTCATAGATGATTAGTAGTAACACTTATAAATGAACATTTTCATAAGGGTTAATACCGATAAAACTTAAGTAGTAAGGTCTGCTTCATCGCCTGATAAAGACTTGCAGTAAACAGATAAAGTATTCGCGGGCTACACGTCCAGTGACTACACTGAGAGAAATAAAGATGGAATCCGCCAGAACTTCGAGTATCAATTGGACAAAATTATGTACCAAAATTATTTACACCTTATTGCAAGCCTTTGTGTTACTGCTTCAAATATCTTGTCCAAAGAAATCTTTTCTATCAACACCAAACATCGAAAACCAATTTCAAAGTTCCACTGAATTCCACTGAATCGCCTAAAGTCGATTATACAAAATGGTTAGACGTTAGATTTTGCCTATAACTTGCGGACTTTGAAATTCATTTTCTCGGACTCTGATAAGAAATTATTGTTGGTGTTATCGCGGATAATTTCTTACATCTTAACCATAGGTTTTAAATTATTTTGGTTCTCGATTTTTGTTCAACTTAAATAAATGTTTCTCGGCTTCTTGGCGGATTCCGTCTTAATACACTTTGTATCTTACTACAATAAACGACAACCACCATTTTTACGAAATTCATCAATGGATGGTTGGTATTGTAACCTACGCAACTAATTTACAAATATGGTAAGGTAAGGTAAAGTCTGTGTCCGAGCCAAGTGGCCCATACAGCCGGAGCTTATCCCAGTTTCCGTAGCATTAAGCGACTAGGAGTATTGCTACTCCCCCCTGGATGGGATGCTAGTCCATCGCAGGGTTACCCCCCAGCAGTAAATTCGCCGGTACCCATTTATACACATGGGTGGAGAGAGGCACTGTGAGAGGAAAGTGTCTTGCCCAAGAACACAACGCAGCGCCCCGGCCAGGCCTCGAACCCGGGCCGTTCGACTCGGAGTCGAGTGCGCTAACCATTAGGCCACCGCGCCTCCCACTAATTTACAAATATACTGAGATTAAATACCTTGTGTCGTATAATATTCAAAGCATTATACCTTTACGCCATTGCTTAATTTTATACTTTATAGATTGGTAAACACTGTATACGACATTTTTATCAAGCAGCAAGAGTACGACTAAAATCTCTGTTTGGAAAACAAGTAGGTGCCAGGATGGTCCACAGATAGAGTGCAAAGCCGAGCCAACAGGAAACAACTTTGACCCACACTGAACCCTTGGTCCTCTGAAAGTTTTCCAGATCACTACCCTGGGGACTGGAGAAAAAGAGCAATGTTAGCTGCGCGAGTTTATGTTTACTTAGTATTAATGACCTTATGCATTGGTAGAGCGGTTTTCACTTGAGTGTCGAAAGTAATTTGCGTTTGCTTTGGTTTTGCATTACCACGCTGAGTGATTGGTTTAAAAATCTCGCGCCACTTTCTCAGCCAATCAGAACAAAAACAAAAACCAATCGTGTCTCGCTCGTGTACGTTTTTCCGCGCTTCATGCCGACTTCATATATTTGCTTCGAGTTTTGATTGGTTCACTGGGTTGTCAGTGTCCTTTGTGTGAGTAATTAAAGCTAATTACTTTGCTCTTGGTTTTACGACACTCAATTGAAAACTGCTCTAATCCGCGTTTGCTTTGGTTTTGCATTACTACGCATAGTGATTGGTTTAAAAATCTCGCGCCACTTTCTCAGCCAATCAAAAGTAAAACCAAAACCAACTGTGCCTCGCTCGCGCACGTTTTCCCGCGCTTTGTGCCGGCTACATGTATTTGCTTCGAGTTTTGATTGGTTCACTGGATTGTCTGTGTCCTTTTTGATTGGCCAGAGTAATTGCTTTGGTTTTGGTTTTACGGCACTCAATCGAAAACTGCTCTAATGCAACGGCCAATACATTAAGGCCGGTTGATACTGGACGTAAGCACAAACACAAACACTTCTGCTTATAGCACGCGAGGATGTAACTTGTAACACTATTTTTACTGAAAGTGTACTTTTGTCCCCGCATGTTTCTAGAAAAAAATGTTTTCTGGTTTCTGCCTTTCCTTTCTGTTCTGAATAAGCTCACTATGTTGGTTTAAAACACATCTTCCATATTTTCATTGGCCCAACACACAAATAAACAGAAATTTTATACACATGTACATGTAATATTATTGGTCTGCAATGCATGTAGAGAGCCAGACAGTTATCAACAATGAAATCCAGATTTCTCAAACCGCCCAGCAATCGAATTAAATAACCAAAAGTAAGTTCCCTTGGATTTGCCTCACTACTGTAATTTTACCGCCGATTTCTAAGACTCCCGATATATCGAAACAAGAGAGAGACCCTGGGAACGAGGTTGGCAATATTCCTGAAACAAGATACAATACCATGTACACCACTCACCTGTTCCAGTTTGTGAGCATCATCATGATGTACAGCGAGGCAAGAAAATAAATAAAGTGAAAGAAGGAATAACTATACGCTACGCCTTCTTCTTCATCACTTATCACTTGCTGGCCTCCTTTCTCCTCGTCATCTGTGGGATAAAAACAAGAACTCGTGAGCATTTTGGTGCAAAGCGCGACATGTACACCACGGTGGTTAGCAGTGGTTACCACAAAAAAAATGTTAACACTGTTCTCATTTTGCTCACTTAAAAGGTGCTACACTATGGGTGGAGCATCTTAAAAAATGTGGCCTAATTTTTTCAAGTTAGTCATTTGGAATCTGTCTGAATATTTCTGAGACTTAAACATCATATTTCCTTTTCAGTTTATTATTTCCTTTACATTGTTTTTTCACTTTCAAGTATTATTTAGCAGTTTATTTCATTGATTTGAAGGCTATCTTGTTCTCTTACAAAAAAAAAAAAAAACGAATGAAAAACTTGAGCTGCCTGTGTTAAAACTAATTTAAGTAATCTTGAACTTATATTTCATTGTTAACTACCTATCTATAGATCTATTTTATATAATATTAGTATTTTATATCTTATATATTTGTATTTATGTTAGTGTCCCCAATTAGCTATCCTTAACTAAAGATAAAAGATAGTCTATGTTATAGAATATGCAAGGCCAACAGGACAAATATGACATTTTCTGTTGGCATAACACTGTAAAATTATTTAATATTTCAATTCGCTGTTTTCGCCGTTCCCATAATACATCTTGTTTCCCCCCAAAAATTTTTTGCATAAGCATTGTTTTCAATTTCTCTTGGGATTTACAATGACGTACAATCGTCCCAAGAGAAATTGAAAACAATGCTTATGCAAAAAAATTTTTTTTTGGGGGGGGAAACAAGATGTATTATGGGATCGCGAAAAAAAGCCAATAAGCAAAAATGTTGGGCCTACCTGTGCTGGAACTAGTACCCCCTGATGGTGCCAGTTTGTCAGCACTTCCAACTGTTCTCAAACTGCAAAAAATGAAACAGTAACTTATCATTGCCCAGACTTACAGTGAGAAAAAAAAAGGATCAGTTCCTTGCTAGAAGAATTACTGTTACTTACCTTGAGTAAATAACAAGAATAAACATAATGACAAGTCCAACAACTAAAGCAAGTGTCTCAGAGTTCTCAATTGTTCCTAATGAAGAGCCGCAAATTTCTTGAGTGGTGCTGTTGCCTCCTTGAGAGTTCACTAAAAAGGAAATCCAAGAGAGTTTGGAAACAGGACTTATTCTTGTTGTTATGTTATTCTAGAACCAAGTTTGGTCACTAAACAATTGCAGAGATCTGTATTACCAGGCTCATTTACAAATTGGCCAGCTGGCTTTTCTGCTCTGTGTTCCTTCAAAATTACCCCCAAGTTTTTGTTTGCAAGTGAAATTTTAGCCAGTGATAAGCTTCCTTTCAGCAATTGGTGAGACTAGCCATTACCTGCATGGCTTTTACCTAACACCCTTGTATTACATGTATTCAATCAGTAGTTGTATCTGCAATTTGCAGACTGAAAAGTTTTGACGAATTTCCAGTACCTTCATCCAGTGGTTCATTGGAAAGGGCAGACAAGGTCAGGTAACTTGCATACAAGGAAATTATAGATGACTGCAGCAGACCAGACTTGGGTTGGGCTGAGGGACAAAAATAACAGATCGATTATTAGATCTCAATAACATGACAGGGCTGCAAATAATTTTTTGAAAAGACATATATGTCCTACTAAGACACCATCTTGGTCGGACAAAACAAAATTGTGGTAAGACAGATTTTTAATCGTTTTGGTAAAATGATTTATGATCAAAAATATTCCGGATATTATGTCCCACCAATGGGATTTCATCGGACAGGAGCAAGTTATGGTCGGCCAATGTCCGATGTCCGACTGATATTTGCAGCCCTGCATGAGCATAAGCCCCAACCTACTCAAAACACTACTTGGAACATGAAGGTATATCTTTCTTTCCCCTACCATCATATTTAATGACGTTTTTGTTCAGAAATGCGCAAAAATCAAGTCAAGTTTTTGGGTTAGAAATTACCATTTCGTGTTTTTTTTTTTTTTCACTTTTCCTTTTTCTCCTTTTCTTATCTTTTTGCTACACATGTTGGCCTTTAATTCTAGAGAAAGCATAATCCTTACACAAAACTTTTTACCATGGAGCAGCAAGGGGTGGTTGACAGAAATTTTTCTTTGAGTTTTTCACTAAAAATTTTTTGGCGGTTTTGTGCATACTAACTGTAACAGGTTACATTAATGCAATCGCCGTGATCCAGGTATCATTGGAAAGAGCTCTTCCACCTGCAGAACTTGTCAATGAGTATAAGTGATCGCATGCCAACCTGGGGTTGTGTAAAGAGGCCCTAAGAATGTATTGATGGATATAATCACCTTCTTGAATCTTGGGAAGAATTGAAATCACAGAGATAACAACACACATGATCATGTTGAAGCTGATGATGAACTTGTTGAGATGACAGCCACTCGACTGCAAAATAAATAAATAACAAAAAAATAAGTAAGTTAAGTATCAAGTAAACTTGTCTTATAAATTATGATTATAGAAAAATGCATTTTTAATTCTCAAGAAAGGCCAACAATCAGTCAATGTATATTGTAGTATTATTTCCTTCAACTGAAACTCATAATTTAAGCCTCTCTTTTACTAACCTCTGTGAAAAAGACATAGGAAAGAATGAATCCGGTCAATGCCAAAGCATAAAACACAAACATAAAGAAAAACAACCCTGCAATAAGAAGCAGTTTTAATTAATTAGTTTACTGAAAAATTTCTGAATCATTTCTCTCATAACACTGTGTCCCAAGTATGACCAATGCCTGATTTCTCCTTATAATATCAATGACTGTCAACCAGACTGGTGATGAGAATTTAGATAATAATCAACTCAAAGAATTTGCAGACTGTCCTTCAAGGGGACAGGGTATTTTTAGGGGGGGGCATTATTTTTTCCTGTTAGGTTTTACGGGTGGTTATCAAAAATTTTTACCAATATGAAAGAAGATATAGGGGGGGGGGGGTGGCATAAAAAAATCCATAAACAGGTACCCATGATTAGAGAAGCTCAAAGATGATTTGTTGGATGATACTGCATGGCCAGATATAATGCAGTGGTTTGATAAAGATTTATTAAACCCCGGCATTTCTATCAAACCACTACCTACTTTATAGAGCGGTTTTCACTTGAGTGTCGAAAGTAATTTGCGTTTGCTTTGGTTTTGCATTACTACGCTTAGTGATTGGTTTAAAAATTTCGCGCCACTTTCTCGGCCAATCAGGAGTAAAACCACAACCAATCATGACTCGCTCGCGCACGTTTTCCCACGCTTCGTGCTGACTACATGTATTTGCTTCGAGTTTTGATTGGTTTACTCGATTGTCTGTGTCCTTTGTGATTGGCCAGAGTAATTGCTTTGGTTTTGGTTTTACGACACTCAATTGAAAACTGCTCTAACTGGATGTACAGCATGTGTAGCCCACATTAAAAGTGGCCATGATTGAATCCGTTGTACAACCTAAAAGTATTTAGTTAGAAAGCTAATAGCACACTGTGTGTGTATCGACATCAACACATTCTTTGTGTATTTTTATGTGAAATATTTACTGGAATGTATGATGCCTCAATATGGTGGCCGAGAACTGCCAATAAAAAAATCGTGGATTTGGAGGATTTTTTTTATTTTAATATATTTTTTTCATTTTGATTTGTAATTATTTTTCCTTTTTTTTAATTCGTTTTTATTTTCAATTTTAAATTAAAAACGAGTGAAAGTAAAATCAATTAAATTCAAATAAAAATCAAATAAAGTCAAAGTAAAATGAAATGAAATAAAAAAGTTAAGGCAAAGTATAGGTGAAACTGAAAAGAAATGAAAAACAAAACTAGTGGCAGCGCTCGGCCATACGAAAATTTTCATGAAGGACTGTCTCCACCAGTTTAACAATGACAATTAAGTTTGTCATGGCCATCCAAAGAATGGACCCAGTTGGGCCCCTGGTCGTGTCGTTTCCTTTTAACTCGTTCTCGACAACCTTTACCCAACTTAACGCAGCCAACGGCATTGAAATTTCGAAGTGACGAGGCCTCCTCTCAAGGTTAGGATTGTGGAAAATCGCGTCTCAAAAAGTCCAAGATTTCAGAGTTTTTCAAACCTTGCTGAACATATTGGGACATAGCTTCCTTTTGGATTATCATCATGGATCAACATTGCCATACGTGTCATACGGCCGTCCGCCATTCTGGAAGATTCAATCTCGCAAGGCACGCTGGTAGTGGCAGCGCTCGGCCATGCGAAAAATGATTTTCACTTTGCTTTGAAAATTAAATTAAATTTTGGTATGGCCGAGCGCTGCCACTAGTTTTGTTTTTCATTTCATTTCAGTTTCACCTTCACTTTGCCTTAACTTTTTTATTTCATTTCATTTTACTTTGATTTTATTTGATTTTTATTTGGATTTCAATTGATTTTACTTTCACTCGTTTTTAATTTAAAATTGAAAATAAAAACGAATTGAAAAAAAAGGAAAAATAATTACAAATCAAAATGAAAAAAAAATATATTAAAATAAAAAAAATCCTCCAAAACCACGATTTTTTTATTGGCAGTTCTCGGCCACCATAATAAACCAAATGGCCAAATTTAGCTGGTTTAAAAGACTGCAGCAGTAATTCTTGTTATTTATTATGCTTATCAGTTTGATCAATTTAAGTTTCTCTTTCTCAATTTTAAATAAAACAAAATTGTCATAATGTGGATAATTTTGAGACTAAAATTGTCTTGTTTTAAATTTCAGGGTTTTTGGGGTGGTGGTGGTGGAGGGGGGAGTCACGGTGGGATATGCAATGAGGGGGGCCAGGGAAAGAACACACCAAATAATAGGGGGGATTCCAAAAAATGCAAGGGAAAAAATCTAAAGCCCCCCCCCCACCCCCGGGCTCTACACAAATTACAGTATGAACCTTCCCTTATTATTATTTAGCAATGCTCATTATTCCCTCTATGACCTCTACGAGGCATCCCTGCTGGGAATCATGGTGGCAGCTGGATGGGTAGAGAAACTGATTGACAATCTCCTTAATTAACTAAAAAAGGGAATGAGAAGTACCCAACTTTTCTGAGCAAAGTTAGGGCCAAGTACTAGGCGACTTTTTTCAACAGCTGTGGGTGCTTATTGAAAGCACTGAGTGGTAGTTGTATCCTTGTCTTGGTAATGCTGAATACAAATTACTGTTTGTGTATTTCAGGTTGACAATGATGTGTGCATAACACTCTTTTTACACTCACCACAATACCAAGACTTGTTGCCCCCCTCTTCAGCATTTGATGTCCTAAAAGAATCAAATTTAATTATTTTTCACTCCACAGCAAAAGTCTTCCTCAACAAGTACAAACATTGAACTCAGCATAAACCAACAAACAGTGCACAGTACTGTACCAAATCTCATTCCAAGTGTGTGCAAAGTCAATCATCAGAATCAGCTGTATGAGAATGAACACGAAAGCACAGATGAACCCAATATACAACCACGCTGCAAAATACAAACAGAATACAATTTTTTTACGTGGCTCAAAGGCGCGCGCTACGATTTTTTGCTTGATGTCATTATTGCTAACGCGGGCAATTTGATTCACTTCGGAGGTCGTAAAAGCCAGATTTTGATCCAGATTTTTTCGAAAACCTACCGTACAACCTATGATGAAACTTTCACAATTAACGTTAAGGGGCGAACCATGTCCACAGCCAAAATTTTGAAAAAATCTGTAAGACAGATTTTGAGCTATTTTAAAAATCGGCAAAATATCACATTTTCCTATTTTGCGAAAAATCTGTCTTACAGATTTTTATATTATTTTGCACGAATGATAAATCAAAGCCAATTTCTTATTTCTGAAATTTTGAGTTAGAGTCGTACGAGTAGATTTTGAGAAAAACACCGTTTAAACTACTAGTGCCAGTCCCCTCTTAAGCACTGACAGCCATTAATTTAAGCTGTTTTTTAGCATTTTTTATTTTCCAAGTATCGCATTAGATGGTTTTAGGATGTAACAAACAGTGATAAGAAAAAGACAAAACTTTTCTGGAGACTGTACAAGAGAGTTAAAGGTTGGACTGATTTTCCCTCTCAAAACTGTATTAAGCCACCTTACATGTAAATGCAGAGTGATTGTTGGGACTGATCACAATTGTACTGACACCTGGGCCAGGTTGTTCAAAGCGTGCTAATCTAGGATTAGCGTGAATTTTGATTTCAGTTTTTTTTTATTTTTCAGTGAGGTTTTCTGTTTATAATTTCTGTCCTCCAGTTTTGACCTCGACTTATCTCAAACTCCACAAAACATGAACTCAAAATACTTTTAATTTATACAGTCAAGAGAAATTGAACCCAGTCAATCTACTTTTAATCCTTGGTTATTGTTAATCGGCTTTCGAACAACCCGGCCCTGAGAAAAAAATGTTATTACTGCTTTCTTCAATATCATGCAAACTTTAACTCTGAAGTTCAAATCCTAAAATATTAATTAACGATATGTATAAATTTATTTAATTTTTTGCTGCTGTCAGTCATAATAAATACATGTATGATGACAATCAATTCGGACCTTGAAAGAAGAAACAAAAAGATGGATTGAAGTCTACCAATCAGTGATGTGACCTATTGAAGTCATTAAAGTGAACTTCTGCTTCTGAGAGGTCTTTTAAGATGGTTAAACAAAAGCAAGCACTGATTGAACAGAGTTCATGTGTCATGGCAATTATTTTGCTGAAATATACATAATTACAGTTCTCTGAGACCACGTTGACTGTCCATAATTTTATGTGTCCATTATAGAGGTGTAATTGTAAGGGAAGGTTGAACTTACTGTACTTGACAATAGCAAACGTTTAGAAATTCTGAGCAAAAGAAGCCGACTCACCTACTCCAAATGACCCTCGGGGAATAAAGAAAGCGGCCACCCACAGTGCTACAAGGAGAAGAAACTTCAGGCCCCAAAACCTTTGAATATGCAAAACAAAACCAAGTAAATATAGCTGAATTCATAGCATTAATCAGCGCATTAATCATTTTAACCCAAAGTTAAAAGAATGCATCACTCTCTGATTAGCCATTCCGAGGTTGCGAAGGGAGCTGGGGCACGTTTTTAATTTTAAGCAATCTGACACCACTACATGAAAGAACCCGGTGAGATTGGTCATTTGACCAAGTCTGATGCTTTTAGGATGAACAAAGAGGAAGTTATGAGCCTTGAAACATGTTTAAAAATCCATACAAACGTCTCTTATTTTGAGACAGCGTCCCCCAAAACCATATTTTAAAACGCCTGTGTCGCACATGGAGGTTGGGTGCCAAGGAACCCGGGGGCTGGAGCTGCCGACCCCGAACCCAGGCAGCAAAAACACCCCGAAAGCCTGCCCTAGCCACAACCCAGCCACGAGCCCCGCCCGCCACACCCAGCCCCGTCCCAGCACCCGTCACACTGAATGAAATTCAGTGGAAGAAGAAGAAAAAAAAAAAAAAATATTACAAGTAAGCCACAACGCCTCGAGCACTAAACTCAGTGAAGCTACGCGACTCAGTGAAACTACTAGCACGTGCAACGGCGCACGCACAGGAACACGGCAGGCAACCGCTGACCACAAGAGCGCCGGAAGTCGCCCGCAGCGCTTGACACGAAGTAAACGCCAAGCAAAGGAAATAGCTAGCCCGCCAATGTACGCTAATAAACGCCACGCCACGCCAATGCCAGACAACTACAGAGCAGCCACAATAGCTCCTAGTCGCTAACTAAGTTAAATAATATATTTAACCTTGTTAAATAATATATTTAACCCCATTTAACTCTTAAATTTTTTATGATTTTTGTGATACTCTTTAAAATGGGTAAACATAGTGAATTCAAAATGGATCTTTGGCAAGATCACAAAATGGATTAAAATTTTAAAAAGTTTATATGGTTTTAGGGGACGCTGGCTCACAATAAGAGACGTTTGTATGGATTTTTAAACATGTTTCAAGGTCCATAACTTCGTTTCTGTTCATCCTGAAAGCATCAAACTTGGTCAAATGACCAATCTCACCGCGTTCTTCTAAGTGGTGGTGTCAGATTATCGATCACCTAAAATTTGAAACTCGTCCCAGTTCCCTGCGCAACCTTGGAACGGCCAATAGAATGGGTGCTTATGTGTGGATGTCAATAGTAAGCAAGTGCATGCCACAATCCCCTTCAACTAATATAACAATAACCTTATTATAGGATATTAACGATACATGTTATTAACGCGAATTTGAAAAATTTGCGTTAATTTTATTGACAGAATAGGATGTAAACACGTTTACTATTTAGGCATTTAACCAGAACTTTTCTTAAATTCACGTTAATTTTATTACGGTTAAATTTTGTTTGCGTTGTAAATAAAAATGCTTTGTTATATTCCTATAAGGTATATTTATTAAATATTACATGCGAAGCTGTCAATGGTCCCAAATGGGCAATGGGTCCAGACTGGAGAAAAAGACCTACGTTGCCAAACTTTACCTATCATGAGATTGCATTTATTTTTATTATTTTTTTTAAAAAACTTCACTATAAATAACATTGCAGCTAGAGCTGTACCCATTGTTCAGTCCTCCTCGACAGTCTTTGCTGGAGCTAACGCCAATGTTTAAAAGCATGAACAGAAAGAAGAAAGCTGCCATCCCAAAGCATATTCTGTACACTGCCAGGTATCCCACCAACAGATCACAATTTGTTCCTAAAGTGGCTGCCGTACAAGCCTCATCGAAGAATGGAACCTATTAAATGTCAAAGGTGAAACAAAGGAAAAATGTCTGGTTAGGTAGTGTAGTGTAAAGGAAACACTGTCAAAGCCAATCATACAACCCGGGGGGGAGGGGGGGCACTCCAATATATGAGCTATTAATATATGTATGCGCCACTGTGAAGGGTATGGTTTTCAAGGAGTTTAGTCTGGGATAGGGTATAGACGTGGGCGTGAGCGCAAGTACCGTAAAGTTCCGTGTATAAGCCGCACCCGTAGATAAGCCGCACCCCCGATTTGGAAGCTCAAATTTTGAAAAAAAAAATATACCGACCATAAATTTTGAAGTTCAAGTGAAGTTCTATTGGTAAACAATCAAGGGCACACAAGCACAGTTTCGAGACACTGACACGGTGGTTGTTGCAATGTTTATTATAAATTAAGTCTTACGAAAGCTAAATTTCACTTGTCATACCTCCTTTTTAGTTTGAGTTCACAATATCTTAAACTTGGATGCCCTCTTGATATCATTTTTTCGAGATTATCACTTCTAAACACTCCTGAAACACTTGTAATTCGTTCGAATCGTTCGCGAATGATGAATGCTTAGTAGCCAAGCTCTGAATTGTAGAGAGGAGTCTGAGCATTAAAAACAAACATGGCGGCATTTTCTGCGGAAGAAACCACGTTTTTATTTCAAGATTCTTGGAAACTGCTACCCGCAACAGGATAAAAACTTCATGCAGAATAAGAGTTTGTTAATCCAGCAGATGTATTTGCTGTGAAGGTCAATAAAAAACCGAAGCGGTCGGCCATTTGCCTTGTGAGTATTTGCGTTTATCTTGGTGCCTTTTCGCACGCGGCGGAAATACATGCTTCGAAGTGACTGGCAGGCTTACTGCAAACAGCTTTGCAGAGGAACTAAAAGGTAGTGAACAACAACAAAGTTTTCAGTTTGTTATATGTTTATTCAACGACGTCTTGAGAAGTTTTTTTATGAATATTAATTAGGCCTTTGAGAACTCCACCAGAGATGTTTCCGTAGATAAGCCGCACCCCCGATTTTTGACTTGAATTTAGAGGAAAAAGGTGCGGCTTATACACGGAACTTTACGGTAACGCACTTTGAGTTTTGGCCAAATTGAAAATTGTCACAAACAACTCCAAATTTCGCACGCAAGTTCGTTTACGTGTGCTTAACACTGATCTGTATTCAAATTCGCTGGGTCTAGCTTCGTTTTTTAGAAATTATGTATGCAAAAAAAAAAGGCATTTTGCAAGCTTATGTAATCCCAGTCAGCTAGCAGTCTGAGTTTTCCAACACATCGCGTGTACATCTTTCCCTGTAGGGTTTTCTAAGCATCTACGGAAGGCGAGAAACCATTTTACAAACATGTCTTCGATTCGCTGCGCATATTTTTCTTGTTGAGTTGAGTAGAGTAGGACTGGATACTGCATTGTGACGTAAGGTCACATGTTGGAGGCGGAAGAGTTTGAATTAAGCGAAATGGCGCCTGTGAAAGTAAAACGGAAAAGTTTATAGTTTTAGCTCGATTGCGGCTGCCAGGTGGTTGAAGGACATCATTAAGTCTGAATACCCGTAAGTTTACAGCATCGCTCGAAGAACTGAGTGATGTTTCTGCCTTTGTTTTGTACAACAGCGCTGTTTAGCGCTTTGGAAAAAACGTTGCAAACAAGGTAGTTTGAGCCTGGCCGCATAGAAGGCCTAAAACAAGAGGTTTCTTGCCGGGAACTTCGTCAATGCGAGTTTTACAGGGTCCGCTTGGGTTCTGCCGCGACAAAGTTGCCGAGAAGTGACCTGGTTTTAGACTTTAAAAAATTCTTTATAGGTTTGGGGGGGGGGGGGACCTCCCCTTGCAAAATTATTTTCTGTGCCTCATTAAATATTCATCAATCAATAAATCAATCAATCGATTCGTGCCTTAGTTTATCTTGTTTTCGCGGGATTTTGTAGATGTGTGATGATGTAAGGAGTGGAGATAGCAGTGAGAGCAAGCCGGCGGCACTTAACTGAAAGCAAAACTAGTATAATGTGACAACATGAGCAAACGTATTCAATCAACAAACAGTCTTTATTTCACTTTCACCTCGGCAAATTACAACAGCTAACGGTAACAGAGTAAAATAGTCTTGCCCGAAACAACAGAAACTAGCTAACCGCAAGCAGACTGCAGAAAAAGCTAGCTGCAAGCAAACTGGCGTGAAAGCTTACTGCATTAAAACCGCGATCTAAAGGTTGAGGCTGACTCTGATCCTAAACTTAACTTGAAACGGCTTAACCCTTTTTTGCGTTAGGGCTAGGCTTTTGCGTTAGGGCTAAGTCTGTAACCCTAATCTGAAACTCTAACCCCAACCCTACGGCCTTGGGGTTACCTTTGGAGTTAGGGCTAGGACTGTAACCCTAAAAATTTAGCTGACTTCATCGTCTTGAGAAACAAAAGGTTTCCTTTGTTTGTCGTTTGTAAAAGAAAAGTCAAAAGACACCGCGCCAGCAAAAACCTTGTCTTTTTGCATGTGTTATTTTTCGAAAACGAAGGAAAGACCAGCAAAATTAAATACAGAGCAGTGTTGAGCACACGTAAACGAACTTGCGTGCGAAATTTGGAGTTGTTTGTGACAATTTTCAATTTGGCCAAAACTCAAAGTGCGTTTCTTGCGCTCACGCCTTCAATTATGGTCTAGAATAGGGTATCATTTGCCGAGAAACTGATCAGTGGTATGAAGAATTAAGTACAGAATAGGAATAAGAACTCGGAAGAGAAAGAGGCTTCTGTAGACGTGAATAAAATCATTGTGACAATGTTTGTTGACAGATGGTTTTCCATTAAAAACACTTACACTGTAATATAGTGATGCAGTTTTAAAAAGAAGCAAGTCTGGGATAGGGTAGGGATTTTTGGTATCTATAGTCTTATATAGGGTTGCAAAACCAGCTGAAGATGGTCTGGTATAGGGTCAGGGTTTCAGAGTCCCAGCGGCACACCCCCACCCAAAAATAAACAGGGTGCCCCCTCCCCCCCCCCCCCGGGTCATACAAGCAATGGCAAACTACAAGTCATGCACCACTACCTTTAACACCTTTTGGCATTGTTGGACAGTTGCCTCCTGTCTTACAGACACCTTGCTATTATGGACACCCCATTATTACAGATAGCAGTTTAAGTCCAGGTGAATAAAAAATTTACAGTTATAGAAAATAACTCCCACTACTATGGACTTTCTCTACTGCAGCCAACATTTGAAATTGTAGTCCCGAGGTTGTCTGTTATAGTGGAAGTTGACTACATGTATATCATTTTTTATTTTGCACTTCAGTAGCCTAATAACTATTTCTTGAAATATCTTTATGTCCCTATCAGCTTTAGGATTCATGAACTGTAACTATGTAAAGTGCTGCAGGTACATGGGTAAACATACATGTATGGTCATCAAGTCAATGCTGTTGTTTAAGGCCAAATTTTCTTACAAAATGGAATTTCTGGAATTTCAGTGAATATGAATTAGCCGGGACTGGGGCTAGCCCAGTTGAAGTGTGCATTAGAGAGGACAACATGTATATAAGAGATGATTATCACGAGGGAAATTTATTTTGGTCATTTACTTTTCAGTATACACTGTAAATAATATTGTTCTACGTTGTTATACATGTACATGTAAATATAGTGAACTTAAGACCAGAATTGCTTTTTGAATACAACATGTAGCTTGAAAGCAGGGACCATGGAACATTTTTTCAATTGGGGCGCTGACTAGTGATATGAAGTGGGGGGCGGGGGGTCTTAGAGACTCCTCTCATAGTACCGGTAAGTATTTTTTTATTTATTCAGCTCGGCGGTTCCTGAAAAGAACACATACCTTTTCTACCATGGCATCTTGTATCCCTGTTGCTAACATCACACAAGAAACAATGGTTCCCAGCAGAAGAAAGACTGTATACATAATCCTGGTGGACGTGGAACTGTTACATGATGGACAGCATGCACAGCAACAGCTAGCAGCTGTGGAGCAGCAGCAACAAGCAAACTAAATGAAAAGTAGAATATATACATATAAAAAATTCTTGTAGAACATCATTTTATTCGATTAAGCACCCTGGGGACTTATTAAATTTTTGGACCTTGAAAGTGGGTGCTTATTCGAGGCTGGGTGCATAATTATTACATTTTCAGCAAGTACATGTAGTAGGCTATTAATTTTTTGCAACAAAACAATAAATAATAATAAAACGTGAAGATGTACCAAAGCAGAATTTTAACTGTTCATTGAATGTCTCTGTAAAATACTAAAAAAACTCGGTCTTTGGGGAAGTCTCTTAGTAGTACTTGGTCAATTTTAATCTCATTGTCAAGTAAAGAATTAATAATCAATACTCCTCTTGTGTATTTCTAATTTTTTTTTTTTTTTTTGGGGGGGGGGGTGGGGACATAGGCACTTAAACTTTATTAGTGGTTGGACACTTCATGGAAGCATGAAGTGACAAGGAATTTCTCTATACCCCTGGATGAGATGCTCTCAGAATTTTTGTTAGATCGGACTGATAATTTGCCACTACCCTCTGGATGGCTTAAGAGAAGCTAGCCTGTGTACAACCATTGAGGAAAGGGAGGGGCTCAAAACCAAAAGCAGCTAGAAAACAAATCAAAGCTTTTTGCTGTCTAGGTAGAAAAAAAATATATGGTGGTTTGCTGGATGGGCGACGCCCTATAATAGACCCCATATGCCCTGATAGTGGGAAATGCAACTGGTAGCTTAGCTGAAGTTTAGCACATAAAACTCCAGATCAAGTACTCTCACAGGCAGAGTGCACCTCTCAACCAAAGGTGAATAAATGTGTAGCAATGAATTACATGTAATGCTGTGGGTATCAATGAATAAACTAGCATCCCATCCAGGGGGAGTAGAAATACCATTAACCATAAGCTCCAGCGGCAGGGGAGACATCCCTGATATCTATTAATAGTACAATCTATTGTTTATTACAACAATAATTATAATTTATTAAAGGACAACATTTTATAACATACGTTTTAAAAATTATTAATCACATGCACACCTGCTAATTTTTAGTGTTGCGTCACCATGCATACAATGCAGCTATCTATCTACATCTATCTTTCGACACCGTCTTTCAATGTGCTGTTTGAAATGAGCCAATCAAAACCAATGCATACCATTGTTGGTTTTATGCAAATGACCCACAAGTTCAGAAGGTCATGCTAGTGGGCTGTGATTGGCGGATTTCAATCCCTGATGTTTGTTTAGCAGGTTGAAAGATGGACGTAACACTGAAAGCGGCACCCTGCAAGCAGAGCCTCTTACATGTATAACTTCCCTGTGGTTGAGATTTACAAAGTAGAAAGAGGCTCACAAAAATCATGTCATTTCTTTGAAGTCGCTGCAGCCCCAACGTTTGGGCTAGTCAGCCCGGATTAAACTGGTTTTCGCTGCATGGGCATGCATTATTTTTTGGAAAAACTGACGGTCAAGATGGAGCCCACAGTACGCTCTTGAAAGCACTTAAGCTGATGATTGCTCTCGCCATCAGCTACTGTTTGTGTGCGCATGCAGCTTGTGGATCATTTAAGATCTCGTTTTTTCACCAACCAAGAAGAAATTGCACGGTTTAAATCGCACATCTCTACCAAAAAATCACTAATACGACCAATTGCTTGACGTGTTTTTACTGAAGGAATTCAGACGCTCTTCAAAGAAAACAACTTGTAAAACAAACACTTTGTTCACGCTGTCATGTGCAATCCGTCTCGCCATTCCATGCGCGCATGCTTAGTAAGTGGTCCTCATACAAGCTAAATGTGCAAGCAACGTGTAAACCTCCTGCATGCTCAACAAAGATTTGACACGATTCTTGCAGAGCCCTTTCTTCTCAAGTATATCAGTGGAAAAGAGAGGGCTCTGCTCGCAGGGTGTGAAAGCGGGTGTGAGTCACATGTATAAACTTCTCAAATGCCTTTATTCATTCTCCTAGTTAGTAAATTGTAAAGAGTAGGACTAAAGGACGCTCAGAATTACGGTAAATCCAAATCTGCTAAAATACGTGATTCAGTAACCTGCCTCACAACAAAATTGCGCAGTGCAACTGCTTTGCTGACTTGAATTCCGCTGTTTTTTCGTGTGTTTCAAGTACAGGTGTGATGAATAAAAATAAGCTTACATGAACTTCAAACATTTACGCCTTGTATAATAATCTAAAGCTCAGTAAAACAAAAAGCTTCAAAAATAAATAAGCTTAACATACACTACAGAAACATTACAGCATCGACAAGAATACATCTTGAATGAATCCTCGAAATGTTGCAGCATTTGTTGACGCAATCAAGTCACCTGGGTTATCATATATAAAATAGAAGAGTTTTCCTTACCGATGCAGCCGTGCAGACAATAGAACCCATTTTCTGTAAAGCACAGACTCACTAAAATGAAGTATTCAAAACCACATAGTTCAGATCAACATCAATATACAACGTTCTGACAGTAAATCAAGCACAACACAACTTTTCCGCCTTTTGCACTTCCCGAACGAATAATTCGGCACTCCGATTATTCCCGATTGTCGTCCGACAAAACTCGAGCACACTTTCGGAAGTAAATTGAGGATTGGACTGGAACTCCGGATATTCAAATTGGGGATCGAGCGATTCGAGTGCTGTGTTTGGCAAGTTTATCTAGAAAAGAAAATTCGCAACGATAGCCGAACAACAATGCGAGGTGAGTTTTGAAGAAAAACGTGATGGGAGTCAAGCAAGGAAGACGAATTTCATTTACCTGTGACCCGCGGGCGCTCAGGGATTTTGCTCGCAAGTCCCAGGACTTTTATCGGTTGCATTTGATAATGTGGGGACTGGGATCAAAAAGAAAGACAATTTTCAAGATGGCGGACAGCGAGGAGCTCGATTGCAGTGGCTCTCCAAATGAAACAGACGACGTCGAAAATAGGTTGGTGAATGATTGTCGTTTATTAATGTTTTGAAAACATTCTGCAAATTAGGTGACAGTTTTTTCTTGGCTAATTCACGAAGCATTGCGTTGGATTTAACATCATATTTTGTGCATGCACGCTCATACAAATTTGCAGCGAGGAATTGTCAGCTCTCACAAGTGAAGTTGTCAGTGGAGTAGAATCCATTACAAAAACACTTTCAAAGTTGGGTGAGTATTCTATTTAGCTTTAAATGTCTTAAATTAGCAAGAGTAATGCATATCTTATTTTATCCGAACTTATAACAGGGTGGCAACGAGGTATGTCATTTCCTTAATAATTTTCCGTAAGTTATTGCACCCATTTTTTTAACTCTGATCCCAAAATTTCAGTAAATCAGTGATCGTTAATAATAACATGCAATGATCCCTTTAAAATGAAAATTATACCATTTTGATCCCAGATTTCAACACAATTCTCCCCCCCCCCCCCCCAGAGCCGTTTGTCTCTCTTAGCCAGCAGAGCCTGGGGCACGAGAAACAAGTGGCTCTGAAGAAATAGAATTGATTGGCTAGGTTTTAAACAAAGAGAATTTAAATATAACCAACCAGGTCAATCGTGTAAAATCCCCCACATCAAAGGGGTTTTAAAATGGTTGATTTGATTTGCTAGATTTAAATTTCCTTTGTTGAAATCTAGCCAATCAAATCATGTGTCCCCAGAGCCACTTGTTCCTTGTGCCACAGGTTCGCGACCAAAATTGAGAGCCTACACGCACGCCATTGAATTTTAAATCCGACGCGTTCGTCCACGAACGCAGCACTCTGATTGGTCAAAAATGACAGGCTCAATTAATGTGAGAAAAACCAGAGTCCATATCAAAGCCAAATCAACTACGGCCGGCGTCCGTGAATAGGCACGCGAGTTCATTTAGCAACGTTCATGAAGCATTTTAGAAACTTTCGCTTGATTCTATCGATCTCCTTAACTTAAAACAAGAACAGGAAGATGCGGTAAATTGTCTTCTAGAAGGTCGAGATGTTTTTGCGAATATGTAAACCGGTTACGGCAATATTGCTTCATATTTCAACTCTTTGCAGTGGCAATGGCGGAGAAGAAAGTTTACGATATATGCCCACTTCCCGGGGCCCACTTTTCAGCATTATTGAAGACCCGGTGAAGGAGGGACAATCGATGGGTTAAAATGTGTTGCTTTGCGAGATTTAACCGGCGTTACGAGCGTCAGTTCGCAGTTAATATTTGCAGCGGCTGAGAAGTCCGCGACAGTCGGACGAAACGCGCAGGAGAATAAAGCAGCTTTACAAATGCCGTTCGCAGAGTGATGCTCACTAGTTAAGTTCGATTTTCTGATTTTTTGGGGACACGATTCGCACACACGGCTGGACAAACTAGACAATTTTGCGAATTGTTTTTCAATTTGTTCGTACATCTGTCATCATTTGTCCGCGGCTCCCATCGCGATTTGACGATTCAAATAAATTTTCCGTTTACATGCGAACCTATTTACCAGTTTCACATTTTACCAAAAATGTACACTTGCAGATACAGCAACACAAATTTTCACAAATTTTTTCGAAAAAAACGCGCGAGCGTTCGATCGATCTATGAAGAGCCATCGATCGATATATTGACACCGGAAGCGTAGCGAGTTGTCAACAAGTTGTCACATTTCGAGGGGCCGGATTTGAAATTCAATGGCTTGCGTGCAGGCTCTCCCTCTGGGGGCTCGCTTCGCCCACGCACTCGCGCCTTCGGCACTCGCGGGATCGCGCCTTTGGCGCTCGTTCGGCGCTCGAGGAGTTCAATAATAATATATTCACGTTGCCCCCGAATAGAGAGCCTGCTCGCAGGCTAATCCCTTATCCCATCCCATTGATCCCTGATCCCACGTTTCCCACAGTGTGCCTCATAATGACCCTAGACGAAACATCGTCATGGTCGCCTGATTGACTGAATTGACTGAATTAGGGTTTTCTGCAAACCACAACTGGGCGGAAACTAGGTTCTAAAGATAACACTGGTACATAAATGAGCCACAATTCAGAAAAGACAGTACCAGTCAAAAATAAATTGACTCCTCCCAAGATGCATCTCATGCCTCAAAAAATACTCCTCTTGCAAGACGCTAGCTAACCAGAACTGTATAAATAGTAACATGTTATAGTAATTAGTACCTGTTTCCCTAGGAGCTAACGAGCCTCATTATAACTGGGTGGATATTACAGAAAACTTTACAGAAGCTTCATCTGGTAAGATTTGCAACTGATGAAAGCGCCGGTTATTCTTAAAAAGGAACCACAAAAAATATGTGAGATCTTGAGAAGCACTTTTGAAGAGACATGATACTGCAACACAAAATGCAACACAGCACCTATTTATTATTTGTAAGGGGGCCTGGAATAAAGCCCTAATTTAGTGACTTCTGATAAATTGCTAGATTCTCCTTCCAATTTACACTGTGCACACTTGTAAATCACAGGGAGAATTTCATATTAGATCAGGAGCCACTCAGGGTCTTATTTCACACACCCCTTCATTTATCATTTTAATCTTGATAGTCCAATCCCTTGTGGAGGGGTATGGGGGGAGGGGGGGGAAACTTTATGGAAGTGGCAGAAGAGAGGGCGGGAAGTAGGATTCCCAAGGTGACTGGAAGTGAAAAAAAAAGGAAAAATTTTGTATTATCAGCACTGAATATTTTGCAATAAAAAAAGCACCAAGAGCTAGGTGGCAACCTCCAGGTTGGGGCGGGAATAGGGAGTAAAGGTACATAAAATGAGAAGTTCAGATTCCTGTCTCTTCCCCCTCTCTCTTACCTTGCTTACAGAATCACAGATTCACAGTTCTGTTTGCATGTATTGAATTTGTCTTTGATGCCAAATTATTATTGAAAAACCGTAATGGATTCAGATGTGCTCCACAGTAGGGGAGGCTAAGCAAAGTGAAGATGGTTACTTCTTGCTTGAGAGGACTGGAATGATGACCAGTGGTCCTTTTTTGTGCCAATATGGGAGAAGGTTGACAATTTTGGCCCCTTCAAAATTTATAGTTTCCATAAAAAAAGAGGCAGGCAGGCTCCCTTTCTTACATGTAGATCCCACACTGAAGGACAGTTTATTGCTGACAATTGCTGAAAGGCATTTTTAAGACATTCTCTGATATGAAAGCTTTAATAAACTCGACAACCAAGCAAGAAGAGTTCTACTTATGGAGGTTGAAATCAACATCAGCAACAATAATTTGATTATAATGCAAACTTGAATGAGGGCACAAGTGCATTGGGGTTACCAGGCATACATGTGTAATAGTCCGGCAATATGGTGAAATGATTGTGCGATTTTTGTTAAAAGCACCAAATTTGGCACAGTGATAGTATTCGACGAGCTGATCAATTTCAGATATAGGCCCATCCGGAATTCTGTCAGGGGGGGACATCTTTTGGACCCAGGGGGTGGGGGTGGGTGACATTTGAGCTTTATGGCAAAATTTACTGCATCCTTTGAGTAAGCAGCACCAAATTTGGCACAGTGATAGTATTTGATGAGCTGATCAATTTCAGATAAAGGCCCATCCACAATTCTGTCAGGGGGGAACAACTTTTGGACTCAGGGGGTGGGGTGGGCAACATTTGGGCCTTATGGCAAATTTACTGCATCCTTTGAGTAAGAAGCACCAAATTTGGCACAGTGATAGAATTTGATAAGCTGATCGATTTCAGATAATAGTCCCATCCAGAATTCTGACAGGGGGGACCACCTTTTGGACCCAGGGGGTGGGGGGTAGCATTGGAGCTTTATGGCAAAATTTACTGCATCCTTTTAGTACGAAGTACCAAATTTCGCACAGTGATAGCACTCGATAAGCTGATCGATTTCAGCTGAGGGCTCATTCGACATTTTTCCAGAGGGAGACACTTTTTGACCCAGGGAGAGGTAGTTGGTAGCATTTGCACTTTATGGTAGAATTACTGAACCCTTTTGGTTAAAAAAATGACACTATTATAGTGTATGATGAGTTGAATCAATTTCAGTTCTGAGTTTCCTATATCCAGAATTCTTGGACCAAGGGGGAGGTGGTGGTTTCTGTTTGAGTTTTTACACTGTCGGGCCATTTGAGTTCGCACCATTTTTGCCACGATTATAGAATTAGATGAGATGATCATTATTCCTATGAGCCAATCCAAAATGCTTTTCCGGGGTATTTTTTCGGCCTAGGGGGATCAATGGTATCCTTTGGAGCTTTATGGTGGAATTGTTGCGCCCTTTGAGTTGACAGATTTGACACAACTATAGTATTTGTTGAGCTCGATTGTTCAATTTCAGCAATGGGCATTTCTGGTATGCTTTCAGGGTTACGTATGTTTTGGTCTGAATAAAGATTTAAGAAGCTGTCTTTCCTGAAAACCACCCACTCAAATTCGGGTCAAAAAAATAATTTTACCTTTAACTCTGGCAACAAGTACTGAAAGACTTTACCGAGGCTAGAAATAAAACAGATTTGATTTGATTGAAAATGATTGTCTGGCCACGTTAGGAGCCAATAAATATTTTGCCCCTTCGGGCCCGCCGCAACATCTGGAAAATTAGAAAAATAGACATTAATTATTTTTTTTCGGGCCACTGTCAAATATTTTGTTTGCATCGAACAGTTGATATTTTTTATATTAATATGTTTATAAACTTTTCTAGTTCTCTAAGAAAGTACCAAGTTTTTAATTTCTCTGGAAATGCGAAATCAAGGATATAATGACCATTTCTGATCGGCATCGAATAAAGGTTGAAAAATGACCTTGATTTTGAAGTGAATGATTTCAATTTCGGGACCTAGCCGATAACTCCACTCTACACAGCCGAAAAGTGTAGTCCTTTATCGACTAAAATATCCAAAAACCCATGTAAATTTTCAGTATTTCAAAAAATATGACCGTTTGTATCAGCACATGTGTGAGTAATAACGACGATATTAGCGGAAATGTCGTTATGCTGCGCAGGTAGTGCCTTTGCGCTTCTTCTGGATGCTGAGGTTTACAGCTGGATATAATTCAGGGAAGACTCGTGACGTTTCTTTCCCAAGAATTGTAAGAGTTTTGTGCAATAATATATAGCAAAGAACTGTTTTCTTACTCTGAAGGCAATGCAATCCACTGATCTGAAGTATGTAAATCAGAGATATTTGAGTCCATTGTTCTAATCACGAACTTGTAAAAGTTTTGGTTGTCATGATCACAGTCCGGTGCATACAGAAGTAGACTGGTGTCTGTCTTTTCATGACAACACAAGGATAAGTTTCGTACATATGTGGATGTTAACATCCACATATGTAAGAAATTGGCTAAGCGCGCTGCACTTGTTTTGCCTCTTGCGGTTCTGTGCAGAAAGAAGAATTCTCGAAGGTTTCCTTTAATAACATATGATAACCTCGCATAGCCCATGTGAGTTTCTCTTTCGTTTGGATGCAGAGGATCTCCGCACCTGGGATCAGAAACAGGGTAGGAATTCCTCGATGGGTTGAACCTGGTGTGAGACTACAAAGCAAGTGGGGTGAGATTTTTTGAAAGCAGTCTAACAAGATGGTGAGAGCTGATGGCGGAAACAGTGAATATGGGTGTCGTTCGGTTGTGTTAGCTTGTGTTTTTTTGCTGAAATTGTCAAGCTCTTTGATTCCTATTTGATTCTTTTAGCCTAACGTGCCCAATCATTTCACCAATTTGCTCAAAAATATTCATCCTTCTTTAGGGATCAAATAGTTCACCCTGGCTGGAAAAATACCGGAATGGTTCATGAGCAAGACTAATCTTATCAATGTAGTGCTCGTAACCAAAAATTAAATGCACAATCAATCTACCATTAGTTGACAACATACCTACCCCTGTATGCCCTCTGAGTTTCCCCTAAACTATTTCAGATGAGCCCATTGATACTGAAATTGGTGATCACATTTAATGCTATAAACAAGCCAAAATAGTGCTTTGACCACAAAGCTCAATACGAGACCACCCCATCCGCTAGGGTAAAAAAGGCAACGCTGAAAGAAATCCAAATAGATCCAAAGATGAAATCAATCAGCCCATTAATAACTATAATTCTGCCAAATTTAGTGCTTCAACCAAAATGGTTTAGTTATTTCACCATAAAGCTTACATGTTGCCTGCCCCAACCCCTGGGTTAAAAAGGTGCCCCCTGCCAGAATTTCATACAGGCCTATAACTGAAATCGATCAGCTCATCGAATGCTATCACTGTACCAAATTTGGTGCTTCTTACTCAAAGGATGCAGTAAATTTTGCCATAAAGCCCAAATGTTGCCACCCGGTTAACCTCACCCCCTGGATCTAAAAGGTGGCCCCCCTGACAGAATTGCGGATGGACCTATATCTGAAATTGATCAGCTCATCAAATACCTTCACTGTGTCAAATTTGGTGGTTGTTACTCAAAGGATGCAGTTAATTTTGCCATAAAGCCCAAATGTTGCCACCTGGTACCCCACCCCCTGGATCCAAAAGGTGGCCCCCCTGATAGAATTGTGGATGGGTCTATATCTGAAATTGATCAGCTCATCAAATACTATCACTGTGCCAAATTTGGTGGTTGTTACTCAAAGGATGCAGTAAATTTTGCCATAAAGCTAAAACGCCACCCACCCCCTGGGTCCAAAAAATGTCCCCCGTTACAGAATTCCGGATGGGCCTATATCTGAAATTGATCAGCTCGTCGAATACTATCACTGTGCCAAATTTGGTGCTTTTAACAAAAATCGCACAATTCACCCAAATTTATGCACCATATTGCCGGACTATAACATTAAGGGAGTAACCAAGCTCAGAAATCATATGGCAGATAGTCATATAAAATGCCACATACAACTTACTGGGGTTTTTTTTATATTACAGAGTTAAAACTGGGTGAGCTTGTCCATGATAACATGTAAGTATTTTTTTTTACAACACCTTATGCTGAAATTCTACCATTTACACTAAACAAAAAAAGTCACAAACTTGTGACAGTCGACAACACAAAATTGATTTACTTGTGTTATAAACTGTTCTAACTTTGTGACTCATAACTTAGTGGCAAAGGTGCATTGTCTAAATTGTCCCTTACAGACAAACATCTGATGTGGTTAGCTTTTACTTGTTAATTCCTGACACCATAAAACTATAATAATTGCTGATGATACATTGATTTCTTAGTTTAATCATATCTATAACAAAATGCTAGATTTTGATTGGTTCTGCGCTCGCCTATTTGTCGCATAATTGGCGCGCGATTACCTGGGTGTCCAATTACAGGTATCCAATTTGAACAACTTCAAATTGGATACCTGTAATTGGACACTTACGCCATTCGTGCGTCAATCACGCGCATATAAATGGTTCTTTCTTGCTGTTTTTCCACTGTTTGTACAACCAGTTGAATTTACCATTGACTTTTTCACGCTAAAAAAGATTCACAAAGACTTCCTAACCTCGAATTTTGTTATTGATACGATTTAAATTTAGTAATTGGACCTCGTGTCGTACAATTCAGAGAGTAATCGTGCTCGTAATTTCAAATCGCCTCGCGCTGCGCACTCGGCCGATTTTGACATTACTCGCCCGATTACTCCCTGAATTGTACTCCACTCAGTCCAATTACTATCACTTATTATTGTTTTGTTCCTGTAGATTTGGCTTGTTTGAAGCCATGTCAGCAATAGAGATGATGGATCCTAAAATGGATGCAGGAATGTTGTGCAACAAAGCCAAAAAAGTTCTTCAATTTGAGCCAGCAGTAAAGGTATGCAAAATAAAAGAAGTTTAAGACATAAGGGTTATGCTGATTTTAACCTGTTTGTTTTTGGTATGTTAGGCTGGTCTAGTGAAAATTAAAGATATATCTCCTGAAGAGCTTATAGGTATCATGGATGAATTGTTAGCTTGCTTGGTAAGTACAGTTACTATAGTTAATTAATAAATTTTAAATCAATTATTCAAACAATAATATTGACTCAATCACTCAGTCAGTTGGCCTATCTGTCAGTTGGTCAGTCAATCAGATGACTTCCATCTGTCTGTCAGTGAGTGAATAGTGAACTATACAATGGGCAATTTAATTATTATTAATAATAAACCACTTGTTCAGACAAGTCCATTCTTTATTGAGTACAGTCAACTCTCTCTAAGACGGACACCTTTGGGACCAGCCGCAGCTGTCCATCTTAGAAAGGTGTCCGCTCTGTAGAGAGTCGAAGTAACAAGACACCAGTAATTCTGAGATAATAAAGATAAACCTTTGCACAATGCAACAAACCTTTGCTAACTGCAACAAGGCTAAAATAATAAAAGGAACATATCTGCTTGTTAAAGCAAAAATTGAGAGCTTCTACTGTACAAACTGTAATACTGTAAGTAGAAAACCACCTCTTTAGTGTCCATACACGTCAACAGAGAAGTAATCCGTTAAAGCATCATTGTTTTTGGTTAGTAAGCGTGGTATACACGTGTCCCTAGGGCACTGACTAACTTTGCTTTAGGTCAATACGAAGTTTGGTAGTATTTTCACTAATAAAACATGATAAAAAGCACTTCTCAAGTGTCCGTTAATGATTTCAAAGTCTCCGTTGTCCGTCTTAGAGAGGTGTCCGTCCTATAGATAGTTTGGTTACAGTAAAATGACTGAAAAACGGCAGGGACCATCACCAGGTGTCCATCTTATGGAGGTGTCCGTCTTATAGGGGTGTCCGTTAAGAGAGAGAGTTGACTGTAAGTCAGTCAGTCAGTAAGACAGGCAGGCAGTCAGTCAGTCGGTGAGACAGTCAGTCAGTCGGTCAGACAGTCAGTCAGACAGACAGACAGTCAGTCAGTCAGACAGTCAGTTGGTCAGTCAGTCAGTCGGTCGGACAGTCAGTCAGTTGGTCAGTCAGTCAGTCAGACAGTCAGTCAGTCAGTCATTTGGTCAGTCAGTCAGTCGGTCAGTCAGTAAGTCAGTCAGTTGGTCAATCAGTCAGTCAGTCAGTCAGTTGGTCAGTCAGTCAAATGGTCAGTCAGTCAGTCATTTGGTCAGTCAGTCAGTCAGTCAGTCAGTCAGTTGGTCGGTCAGTCAGTTGTTCAGTCAGTCAGTCAGTCAGTCTTTCTGTCAGTCAGTTGGTCTGTCAGTCAGTCAGTCAGTCAGCTGGTCTGTCTGTCTGTCAGTCAGTCAGTTGGACAGACAGTCAGTCAGTCAGTCAGTCAGTCGGTCAGTCAGTAAGTCAGTCAGTTGGTCAATCAGTCAGTCAGTCAGTCAGTTGGTCAGTCAGTCAAATGGTCAGTCAGTCAGTCATTTGGTCAGTCAGTCAGTCAGTCAGTTGGTCTGTCAGTCAGTTAGTCAGTCAGTCAGTCAGTCAGTCAGTCAGTCAGTCAGTCAGTCAGTTAGTCAGTCAGTCAGTCAGTTAGTCAGTCAGTCAGTCAGTCAGTTGGTCTGTCAGTCAGTTGGTCAGTCAGTCAGTCAGTCAGTCAGTTGGTCTATCAGTCAGTTGGTCAGTCAGTTGATCAGACAGTCAGTTGGTCACTCAGTCAGTCAGTCAGTTGGTCAGTCAGTCAGTCAGTCAGTTGGTCTATCAGTCAGTTGGTCACTCAGTCAGTCAGTCAGTTGGTCAGTCAGTCAGTCAGTCAGTCAGTTGGTCTGTCAGTCAGTTGGTCAGTCAGTCAGTCAGTCAGTCAGTTGGTCTATCAGTCAGTTGGTCTGTCAGTCAGTTGGTCTGTCAGTCAGTCAGTTGGTCTGTCAGTCAGTCAGTTGTTCTGTCTGTCAGTCAGTCAGTCAGTTGGTCCGTCATTCAGTCAGTCAGTTGGTCAGTCAGTCAGTCAGTCAGTCAGTCAGTCAGTCAGTCAGTCAGACAGTCAGTTGGTCACTCAGTTAGTCAGTCAGTCAGTCAATCGGTCAGACAGTCAGTCAGGCAGTCAGTCAGACAGCCAGTCAGTCAGTCAGTCAGTCAGTCAGTCAGTCGAGCCAGTAAGTCAGTCCCTCCTTCTGTCTGTCTGTCTGTCTGTCTGCCTGTCTGTCTGCCTGCCTGACTGTTTGTTAGTAGTTTAAAAAATAATTCTTCCTTTTGAGAGTTCAGTCAGTTACATTTGACTACGTATAAAAGTGAAAACTCTTGTAATGAGTAGGTGAACTTTATAGTTAGTTTAGAGAATGAATTTCATGCAGGTCAAAGTGATTTCAAACTTGTTTGTTTTATATTTTTCATTGTTTATATGAAATGCATTTTAAACTACAACTTAGATTTAAATGTGGCTAAATGTAATTTAGGCCAAGTTAACCTCGAAGCAATGCTCTCCAGCAACCTTTGGATGCACGAAGCCCTCCTGCAACCTTGGCGGTTCGCTGGGGCACTCTGTGACGCCTATACGCAGTAGGCCGTTACCGCTGGCCGCTTAGAGCTCGGGGTGGCCCCAGGGCCTTTGCAGGGGCTCTTCATGACCTTTCACGCAGCGTGTTGCTCGCTATCATTTGCAAGCTCATTTCGCTAGCACAGTTGCTCGCAAGCTTCGCTATTTTTGCCCGGCCCACCCTCCCTCGGGTAGGTCTTAGAGCCTCATGGTAGGTTGGTAAGTATTCCACTGAGTCCTTCAGTGTGACGGTGCCTAGGTGGGTGGTGGCCGCTTCAGGGTTACCATGGATACCTCCTTCCCTGCTGTGCATCGCCGGGCTCCACCAACGCCCAAGCTCATCTATTGTTGATGAGTTTAATAGCCCTTTATTGAATAATTGTATTTAATTGCTGCTTAAATACAGGTGACATGGCTTGATGGACATTCCTTAGTACAGACAGTGTTCACATGTTTGTACATGCACAATCCATTTATCATTGAGGACCCCTGTCTCAAGGTAATATAAGTATAACTATCCTATCTAGATTAAACATGTTATAATCTTTGGTTACAACTAACCACTAAATTTTAATTTGAATTTGTTTTGAATACATGAGGTAAAACGAAGGAGGGTGTAAAACAATAAAAATAAATACCATTTGCATTTCAATAATATTTCAAGCTCTAGATTCTTTTCTTACTCATATTATATCGACTTTTAAAAAAGAAGAGGCCGTGCCAGTATTAATGTGATGGAGTCTTATATAAAATTTAATATCAAATATAAATACATAATAATTATAATTTTTTGTTTTATTTTTTAGGCATTCTGTATAGCCATATTGAAGTCCTGTGATACCATCAAGTCTATTGTAAACAGAGCTCAAGTATTTGAAGAGGCAAGACTTTGATTTATTGAAAGTGCAGTAGCTTTTAATTTCTTAGAGGAGCTGCTGGTTTTGAATAATGCTTTGTACACGAAATTATGTTTTACTGGTCAGGAAGGTCGATAGAGCATTTGAGAGTATTTGACAAAGGCAATCCCTGAGCATGCCTTCAGATTTTCCTTGCCTTAAAAATTAGCAAAGGAGGCAGGTTGGCTTAGTGCGGGAAAATTTGGATTTTAAAGTTAATTCAACGCACACCGATGATTCGGGAAGATTTGTTATTCTAGATACCTTAATTCAGGACTCGCCGTTTCTTCTAGCAAATATCTATGCCCCAACAAAAGGCTCTGAACAATGTCAGTTTTTAGACGAAATTGCTAATCACTTCGCAGACAAAGTATGTCAATCTAAACATTATGTTATTACTGGAGGTGATTTTAATGCTACTTTCGATCCAGATCTTGACTGTTCGGGTGGAAGGCCTTCCATAAAGAATTGCATTAAGAACCTCAATGATATTATGCTACAAAATGACCTGGTCGATATATGGAGAGTGCGCAACCCGAACAAAAAGCGCTTCACTTGGAGACAGAAAAATCCATTAATTCAAAGACGACTGGACTTTTGGTTAATCAGCAATTCTTTACAGGACGACATAGAAAATGTAGACATCTTATCTTCCGTCAAAAGTGACCACTCCGCCATTATTTTGAATATTGATAGCGTAAAGAACTTAAACCACGGTCCATCTTTTTGGAAATTTAATAATAGTCTTCTCGATGATGAACAATACATTAAATTGATTGAGCAGCTTGTTCCTGATTGGATTGAGGAGATTAACTATTCTGATGATGCTAGAGTTCAGTGGGATTGGCTAAAATACAATATCCGTAAGGAGACCATTACTTATAGCAAAGCGAAAGCAAAAGAACGGAGAGAAAAAATAAAGCGCATTGAACATAAACTGAAAATTGCTGAGGAAAAATTAGCTGACTCTCCAAATGATGATACACAAAATGAAATTGACACTTTAAAAAGCGCATACGAAAAAGAATACGAGTACATTACGAAAGGAGCAATAATACGATCACGTGCAACTTGGTACGAAAAAGGTGAGAAAAATAATAAGTATTTCCTTAATCTACAAAACAATAAGAAGACAAAAAGCACTATAAGAAAACTTGAACGCAAGAATGGTAATATTACTGTTGACCCGAACTGCATAATGGACGAATTACACTTATTTTACTCAGATCTCTATAAAGAAAAGAACTCCGAAGAGCTAATTTCTGAAGAATGTCCTTTCTTAAATTCTGGGAATATACCTAAGCTTTCACCAGCAATGCGAGAGTTATGCGAAGGAGAGCTAACCCTTGCAGAGTGTTTTAATACTCTATCGAGTTTTCAAAGCAACAAGACACCAGGGAACGACGGACTAACTGTAGAATTCTATAAATGTTTCTGGAAGCTCTTGGGTAGCCTGCTAGTTAATAGTCTAAACTATGCGTACAAACACGGCGAATTATCTTCCTCCCAAAAGCAAGCGCTTATCGTCTTAATTGAGAAGAAAGATAAAGATAGACGACAGGTAAAGAACTGGAGACCAATCTCTTTAATCAATGTCGACGTAAAGATTGGCACGAAAGCTATAGCTAAAAGATTAGAAAAGGTTCTGCCGGAAATTGTACATCATAATCAAAACGCATATGTTAAAGGAAGAACTATTTTCGACGCTGTCCGATCCATCGACGATATTATCAAGTTAACATCATCAAATAATATGAGCTCACTACTGGTAGCAATTGACTTCGAAAAAGCCTTTGATTCAGTGAACTGGAATTTCCTTAGACACGCCTTAAGGAAGTTCAATTTCGGCCCATCTTTTATTAATTGGATTACAGCTTTTTACTCAAATATTTCCAGCTGTGTGATGAATAATGGATTTATTACACAACCTTTTAAACTTTCACGCGGCGTGCGTCAGGGTGATCCTCTCTCGCCCTATCTGTTCATTCTAGTCCTAGAAACACTCGCGATTCATATTAGAAATGACGAATGCATTAGGGGAATGAACGTTGATGGCCACGAAATTAAACTTATCATCTTCGCTGATGATCTCACGGTCTTTCTTAAGGATAGCGCATCTTTTCACTGCCTGTTGGCCAAGCTAGAGTTGTTTGGTCAATACTCCGGTCTGAACGTTAATAGAGAAAAACTGAGGTTATGAAGCTTGGAATCTCTGATATCTCTGCAGAAGAACTGAAAATAGATGAAATTAAAAAAGTAGTCAAAATTCTAGGGATACATTTCACTTATGATCAAATGCTTTCAGATAAGTTAAATTTTCATACCATCATTGAATCAATTAGAAAGACACTTAACAGCTGGAACTGGAGAGGCCTCACTTTGCTAGGGAAAATACAAATAATCAAGTCGTTCGCCATTCCTAAAATTCTTTATCGCCTCTCTCTTGTCTCAACAAATAAAACTTTTGTTAAAGAGGTCAATCAGGTGCTGTATAATTTTGTGTGGAAAGGCAAGGATAAAGTTAAACGGCTCGCTCTCATAAACAGTGTCGAGAATGGTGGGTTAAATATGCCGCACATTGAGTCTCTCATTAACACGCAAAGGATAGTATGTATCAAAAAGTATTTGGGTGATTCACCCTGTTCCTGGAAAATTATTCTCGACCACTATCTTCACAAAGTCGGGGGCAGTTTGCTTTTCCACTGCAACTTCGAGTACACAAAGCTCCCATTGGACCTCCCTGATTACTACAGAGAATGTCTTGCAACTTGGACAAAATTTACTGCCTCACCTGTCTCTTCAATGGATGAGATCGTTAACCAGATCTTATGGAACAACAAATTCATTTGTATCGGACAGAAATCAGTTTTTAACCGCAAACTCTTCTCCTTGGGGCTACATAAAGTTGGAGACCTTTTTAATGAGATAAACATTAAGCCACACACCACCTTGCAAAATCTAAATGCCTTGGATCTCTTATTTTTGAACGGTCTTTATGATTGCCTTCCACCTGAATGGAAGAAAGTGATGACCAACGACCCTCCATCGGTGCTCATTAAAACTAACCATAAATGGGACGATGTGTTTTTGTACTCGGGCAATGATGCCCTTTTATTAAGTGAATTGTCCTCTAAAAAAATCTACAATATTTCGGTGTCAAAGATTTCGATTAGTCCGTCGGCAAAAAAGAAATTCGATGTTTCATATGCTTCTGCAGAGCACGCCCTTGACTGGAAGAGAATCTACAGCAATGCTTTTAGATCCGCAATAGACACCAAAACGCGTGAATTTCAGTACAAGATACTTAATAGAATACTTCCTTTAAATGATTTCCTCTTCAAAATTGGCAAGTCTAACTCTCCTCTCTGCTCTTTCTGCCAATCCTCAGAGGAAAACATGTCCCACTTCTTTTTCCATTGTCCGTTGGTAGCAAACTTTTGGCAATCAATTAAGCATCTATTGGGGGGTTATGAGCTAATTGAAAGAGAAGTGATCCTAGGGATCACCGACGCAGTTGAAAATGCATTTCTAAAGAATCATCTAATTCTATTAGGAAAACAACATATTTTCAGATGTAAACATAACAACTCTCTTCCTAGCGTAATCAGTTTCACAAAAACTTTGAAAGCAGTCTTTGATTCTGAACGTTTAATTGCTAAAGAAAATAACAAGATCAACTTTCATTATGACAAATGGAAGGATCTGTTAGGCTACCTCCTCTCATTTTAAAATAGCTGGCAAGCTCGTGGCACTTCTTGTCTCGAAACAGCTATCTAATCAATTAAAGGCAACTCACTGAACTGTATACATATATATTGTCTGTAGGCATGGCACTGTCTTTGTGTTTTATAATTTTTTTTTTTTTTTTTTTTTTTTTTTTTTTTTTTATAAGAAAAATGTAAATTTATTAGTGTAATGTAAGAAGTTAATTGTAAGTTATGTACTGTAGGTTATTCTAAGCTATATATTGCAAGTAGTGTATTGTAAATAAGTCACAGAGTTAAGTTATAAGTATAAGTAATGTATAATGTAATGTAACGTGAAATGTAAGTAAGTTATTGTGTGTATTGTAACCTGCTTGTTGGAAAAAAAATAAACAAATTACAAAAAAAAAAAAAAAGGTTGGCTTAATGGTTGGTGAACTGGATTCTGGATCAAGCAGTCTAGGTTCAAGACCTGTTCAGGGTCACTGTGTTTTGTTCCTGGGCAAGACACATTACTCTTACAGTGCCTCTCTCCACCCAGGTCAACCCTCCAAGTTTATTTTTTTTTTCCCAGTGCGTCACTTGGCCACCAACTGCTCAAGTTTGGTCGCCAGTGAAAAATTTTAGTTGCAAAATTAAGCAAACGCTTTCGATCCTTGTCAATTTTAGTTGCCAGGCTGGCGACTTCGGCTCCAATTTAATCGCCAGCTCCAAAATTTTAGTCGCCGTGGCGACTAAAATGGTCTTAACTTGGAGGGTTGCAGGTGTACATGTATAAATGGGTTCCAGCAAATTTAATGCAGGGGTAACCCTGCGATGGACTAGTATCCCATCTAAGCAGATTGGAAATACTTCTAGTTGCTTCTTGCTACTGAAACCAGGATAAACTCCAGCCTAAGAGGCCATTAGGCTCAAACACAGACTTAACCTACCTGCCTACCTTAAAATTATTACCAAGGGTTTGGAAAGCGAAGGATAGGGATGTGATTCCTAACAGAAATGCATTGATGGAAGTTTCAAAGAAATTCATTTCACTTCCCTTCATGTTGCTCCTCAACATCTCATCTTAATTGTCCAGAGCCAGTTGCCAATGATGATATTATTTGAACAAAAAGTTGTTTGTAGTTCTAAAAGAAAAAAAGAAGGCTGGAGAGATATAAAATTAATTATTTTGTTATTTGCCTTTTGTAGGAAGATTTTCAAGCTATGACTTATGGATTTAAAATGGCAACTCAAGTAACAGAGACAAGAGCGGCAGGTTTGTATTTAATAGTCATTACAGTCCCATTATAATCAGAATTGTAATTTCCTTTCTTTTATATTCTTTTAAAGTTAATTCTGCGAATTTGATGATCAATTTTATTACATAATTCTCCCAACTTAATAAAAATCACAAATAAGCAATTGAAGATTATTAATTTTGTTGAATGAAAACAGTATTCTTTAGAAGAATTCCCCCCCCCCCCAAAAAAAAAATGAAAACTCACCCCAGCTGTTTGCAGTTTACTAGGTAAGACTATAGCTAGTTCTTTGTTTCATGTATACTCCTGTGGACTGAAGCACTGTCAGAGTAAAGTGTCTTCCCCATGCAAGGACATGACACATTGTACCTTGTTAGTACAGTCAACTCTCTCTTAACAGACACCTTTATAAGACAGACACCTCCATAAGATGGACACCTCTCTAAGACAGATAGTTGGGGCTGGTCTCAAAGGTGTCCGTCTTAGACATAAGACATAAGAAAGACATAATTTATTTATACACGAAGAGCTTAGGAGCCGTAGCTTGTTAAAACACTCGCGTGAAATGAAAAAGGTTTAAAAATTACAAATAAAAGACGGTTAAAAGGTAAAAATCGTATATGTTCAAGAGGGTTGTCTGTACTCAAACCCTGACTGCTCGATGCCATTGGTGTCCAACTTGTTAACCATTAGGCCACTGCTTTTCCAACATCTCTAGCAACCTTAGTCAGCCATAAATATGTATTGTCGGAAATATCATTGGCAGCCATAAACATTTCACAATATTATTAATAACTGTTGTAACACTGTTTATCAGGTATGCTTAAAGAAGCAGAAGATGAAGTTAGCAGAAAAGTGAAGGTACAGTATGTGACTAACCGGTAGTTTATGATTTCAGTTATAAACCATCAGCAAAGCCTGACCAACCCAACAGTCCCTAATTTGTGAATTTTGTTATCTAGCCACTGAAGAATACACTGAGAGAAGAACCAAACTGTGATCCTGAGTTGGTGCAGGTACAGAGTTTAATATAATAGAACATGTTATGAATAGAACTCTGGACAACTCCACATGCATCACCACCAGTTTGTGTGTGTTGGACAGCACTCTAAAGATGCCTGGCATACATCTGATAAAGTTTTAAGCTTTCTGTAATTTCATCATAAATTCTGTTGACATTTGCAATTTAACTCATTCTTTCATTCCTCGCATCAATGAGCCATCTTATTCACAAGATTCATATCTATTATGGTTGAATGGGAATATGGGAATGCTTCACATACAGATAAATTAACATTTTTATGACCTCTTTTCACTGTATCCTTTGCAGAGCCAAGTCAAGGGATATGAAGCTGTTTTAGCCAGACTAAAGTTCTACAAATCATTTTACCTTACTCTTGTTGCTCTTGAAAAGTCAGAGGTGAGATGAACTGCACTTTTTTATGTATTAGCCATTTCATTTTCCTTTTCTTGTGTTAGAAGCCCTCTGAAGTCGAGAGAGAGGAGGAAGGCCCGGAGACTCCTTTATGAAAGGGGTGGGGATACTTGCTGTCTCACTCAAGGGTGTAAATTACAGATTATGGTCTTACAAAGGCCTATTTCAGGACAGAAGGTTGATATTTTAGCTGTTGAGGTCTCATTTCGGGGTTGCATATAAAGAAATAAAAAATGCCATCATCTAGACCAAACAGGCATGAAAAATGGTGCCGACCTTTTGGAGGTCAAAAAAAGCTTGAGCCATGCCCAGCTTAGTTGCTTTTAGGGATTTAATTCAAATTATTTTCGGCCTGGCAAGCATCCCCGTACCTTTCACATGGGATGCCTCATCTGGGCTCTAAGGTCACTATAAATGACTCATTTAATAAATATTCTGACGGAGAGATGTTTTGCCCATCGCATTTTAGAGCAATCTAGTATTTTAAACATACAGCTACCCGTGTTAGATTACATGTTTACCGTATTTTCTTGATTAAACACATTTATCTCAAACTGAGCCTGGTGGACCCGGCTTTTATTTGACTCCTGCAGTTTATTCGAGCCCGGTTTTCTTTAAGAAACAGTTTTTATTCATTATTCTTGACAAAAATGTATCTGGCTAAGATACCTACAGCTTATTATTCCTACAGCATATTATATGCAGACCCAGCATTTATTTGGTACTTGGCGTTTAATCGAGAAAATATGGTATTTTTACCAAAAAATGCAGCCAGTTTTCACGATGAAAAGTAATGCTGTTTTCTAGTTACTTAGTATGCTTTTCTTTGAATGATGTTAGGGTTCAGGTGTACCAACTGCCAAGCAGTTGTTAAACACAGCTCTGGCTCTTATTGAACCAATAAGACAGACAGTTGGATTAGGTATACAACCTGTACCAACTGAGGATGATAGACGAGGTTAGCACTTATTCTAAGTTCTCCCTGTACCAGGAAAAAAGTAATATTAAAAGTTTGTGCAGTGTGATCGTCGTGGGCGAGAGTAGTCATTTGACTCTAACTCTGAAGATGACTTTCACTCAGGTAATCGAAACGTCAGTCACCAACAACAGTTCTTTTTAGCTACTAGACGATCACACTATACGAACTACTGATACTCCTGGGTTCAAACCATTTACTAAAGAAATATTATATTATTGTCAATGCAAAAGTCGGCTTGGGGCATATTTGCCCTGGGATGTGGTATACTTGATCTGTACTGATAAGCCAACAAGCTTTTTCAACAAAATGGAAACTATTGTGCTAATTATCCTTCAAATATCTTCTCACAAGGCTTCAGTTTGGGAGATGTCAATGTTTAAAAGTAATTTTGTTGTCATAAAAAAAAAACGAACAATTGAAAGTAAATTTCAGAGTCCAGACGCAAGAATCCTTCCGAAACTAAACCGTCTCGGGGATAAGTATTTTACTAGATTCTGATTATACATGTAAGCCTCTATATATTGTGGGACTTGTTTTGTATTTTACCCTGTTTGAGAGAACTTAGAGCGACTGTAGAACTTGATTTGTTATGCATGTTATTATGAAATCCGTATATAATTCCTCCCCAAACATGTATAAGCCCACCCGAAAGTGATGTCAAGCAAATAGGTTAATTTCGGGAACCACACATCCTAGCACTCCCGTGCATCATTACTTGCCGTCGTCATGTAAGTTGAGGTCATGTTTAGTACTGAACAATAATACTCAGATGGTTTGGATGATGTTGTAGGTAGTATAATGGGATTTGAGCCACTTGTCAATCAGAGGCTTTTACCACCATCCTTTCCACGGTATACGGCCATCTTTGGTCGACACCAGGTGAGCAAACATGCAATAATAATAAATTAATATCATTTATTCTATTTATTAATAATAGTGAGCATTAGTTTCTGAACAGTTTGGTATTTTTTGCGTATCAATGGAGTGAGGTAAAGGACTTTCCATGCTGGAAAAAATTTCATTTGACACAAATACTTTTCCATATAAAAGGCATGTTTGTCATTAAAGAGAGAGTTACTAGATGAACTTGAACAGTTCTGTCTTGAACCTAGCTAGTTTATCTTAAGTATCTCAGATTTCTGTACATACCATGAATTAACTCGGGCTAAGAGAACACAACAGGAGACGTAATAGGCTAGTTTCTCTCTACTGATCCTAAACAAAGGAGTGAAGTCGAGGTTGAGGGGAATAAAACGAAAGAAAATTCAAATTATTCCCCTGAACCTCGACTTAATTCCTTTGTTCGTGATCAGTGGAGCGTAATTCGAAACTAGCCTATTGGATAGTTTCCTTGCATTTTACCTCCGAGCTTACTAGCTGTGTTGTCTCAACATTCAACAACGTACTTAGTACCACACATTTTCATGTGTATACCAGTTTGAAGAAAGGAACTGTGAGAGTTAAGTCTTCTGCCCAGGAACACAGCTCACAATGACAGCAGCCAATCTTGAAGCTTTTGATCTTTAAAACTTGAACCTGTTTCGTGCTCTAATCAGAAGGTTTCTAGAGTCAACAAAGAGAAGTTAGGATTTACCTCCTTTTTTTATATGCTGGGATTACGGAGGGGATACTTTCATCCCATGAACAGGCTCAAAATCTAGATTTTTAACCCTAGCAATTATCCCTAACCCCACACTACCCATTTTTGGGTGTTCCAGGCTGTTCTGGCATTTTTTTCCTTGTTTTGGGTTCTAGTACCTTATTCTTACTAATTTTCACGAGTACTAATTTTCACGATTTTAAAATAATCGCGAAATTTAATATGCGCGAAAAAAAAAAACATTCCGTGAAATTTGACCACACTTTTTATCAAAACAATGAAAAATTTCAATGTTTGGAAGTGCAATTATCTACCTTTAAAATAACTTTCTGTCTTGTTTTCGACTAGCACCCTTCCTCTGATTACTGTTTTCTTCAGCTAAATCGGCCAAGACCCTTTTTTAATACAGGCACTAAAGTTTTCGTTTTGAGTCTCCTTGCAGTAGCCCTTGTAGTTACATTGAACCAGACCTTTGTTTGCGAAATTAAGTACGCGCGAAAATTAGTAATAATAAGGTACATGCAGAGAAAAACTGGTTAACATATTAATGCAAAAAGAAATAACACATACATGTACAGTCAATTATGTACAATTGTAATGAATTTTTGCTTTTTCATCAGGCTATTGATTACACAGAAGGAATTGTCAAACGACTTCTTCACATCTGTGATGTAGTAAACTATGGATCTCTTCACATTATTATCGTATGTAAACCTTAAATTCATTACATCTCTATTATTTGGTTGTTAAACAAGTAATAATCAGCCATCAGTTATCTCTCGCCCTCAGTCTGAACCCATCACACACCTCTTTCTCCCCCCCCCCCCCCCCCACAAAAGTCATCAATGGGGGAGGTGGTGAGCCCAACAAGCTCTTGTTATTGCCAGGCTGGCTCACAAAACACGGGCAACAGTGTGGCCAAGAGCCATATAATTAACTTCTTATTTACTCTCACTAACTTCGGATCGTACTGGAAAACCACGCCTCGGCCTCGGGCAATATTCTCCAAGTACAGCCCTTGCGTTCAGTTAATAAGCAGTTATCTAACGTTTAGAAATAATGTAAAGTAACAGTTGTCTATCTTTTTGCAGGACTTTATTTCTGAATTCAGTAAGCAGCGACCTTGTGTTTTAACACGCTCCTATTTACAGGTATTTTGTTTGTATGTGGGATTTTTTTTTTCAATAGCCACGTGTTCTTTTTCTGAAGGTGTTTCCCTTGAGGAAATATCATGAAGCGGCGATGCAATCTAAATGTTTTCTTGGAAATCAAAAAAAAAATAATCGTCTTCTTTGACAGAATAAACATGACAACAAGACAGGTTGCATAAATCATGCTCTTAAGGCTCTCAAAGAAAGAAAAATATCTTGTCATCTTGATTACTAAGCTAACCAAAGCTGTCTACCCAGAATACCATTGGGTCATATCGTTTATGATTTATGCTTTTCACATGGTCAACGTTTCTTCAAATAGATATATACTGTCTCGTTAAAGGTGTATACATATTTGCAATCAGTTTTGTTTCACCTGTGCCGTTTTTCTGTATAGCTCCTTGTGTGGCAGAACAATTCTCTTCTTGGGAAAGCTGAGACGATAAGAGATGCCATCAGAGCATTCAACAGTCCGCCATCAATTGCTGAGAAGTAAGCAAGTCCGTTTGTTGTGTGTCACCTGTTACAGACACTAGGAGGGTGACAGAAAACGGGTTTATCATCAGTAATATAAGATCCTTTTAATGTTTTGCACATAGCATTCAGTAATAGAAAACAAATGAGTGAATTTTATCAGTAACAGTTGTATAAAAGGTCGTTTGTTTTTCTTTTCTTCTTCAATTTTACCGTGACTTTAAAATGTTCTCATTCCTCTCAGCGTTTACAGTGATATACAGATTATCTTTTTGTTTTTGTTTTTAAACTTCGATTTATGGTCGGGCTTGGGTAGTAAATCAATAAGAAAAATTTCAATTCGAATCTTACAGTACAGACCTCAAATTCGATTACATAAGAGACACAACTCAAGAGAGAATGCTCGAGTTTCCTTTCGTTTGGTACTTGATATCTTGAAGAAAAAAATTAAAATAAGACATCAAATGGTATTTGTTTGTTGATGATTACAGGTCCTCCCTCAGCACAAATCCTAAAGCGAATGACCTTGCTGATAGCTTCATCAGCAGAGCTGCTAGGGTAAGTGGAACAAAAGAAATCAGAAAGCAAATTACTGCAGTGACGAACAATGCATTCAATCAATCCGCGCTTCCAGGTTGCTCTGTTTGGAAGACTTACAAGAATTTTCAAAGATTTCTTTAAGTATTTCAAATCAGTCAGATAACATTCAAACATCTTTGGGTTATCTTGGTAAATCTTCAGAATACCAAAGGTGATTCTTGGAAGTGACCAGGGATTTTTTCCACAGCCCGATTTACGACATCTTCATTGTTAATTGCTCATGTTTTAGAACTTTGCAGTTGTTAAATACACTTTCCTGCACCCTCTTGTATCACGTGAAATCTGCACTTACGTTACTACCTTGCGTAAAAGCTCTATTAAATGCCCCCCCCCCCCCCCCTCTTTCACAAGCCTCCCGTCTGGAAGTGCAATTTTTTTATCAGCTCCCTCAGGCTCTCTTTCTCTCTACATCCCCAAAAGAATGTGTCTCTGGTGTTTTGGAACATCATAAAAGCTATAACTTGTTGATGTTGTCTTCAGCCTGTGAAGTCTATAATCCACGCTCTTGGTCACAATCGTGCTCGGCAGAGGGACAAGTTAGCACATATACTGGAGGAGTTTGCTGCTCTTCAAGACGAGGTAAGAGACCTCTTGTCAGTAAATATTTCAAGTGATCTATCAGCTAAATTAGAAATGTAAAGGACATGCAAAGTGCAAGGCCAGGGCTCAAAATAACGGCCGGTCAAAGGACAATGTCCGGCCAAAATGACAATTTGTCCAGACAAAATTTTGGTTGGGCGGTCATTTTGACCGGTCACGTACACGGCTTTCAAATAAATAACACACACAAAAAAATTTATTCGCAGTATTTCTTGAAATTTTACAGTAAAATCATAAAATATCATAGCAGCAAGCTCTTGCAGTCACAAATTTGTACAATACAGATAGGACGGTCACGCGGATTTGTTAGTGGTTTGCTTAAATAAAGACAGGAAACATCCACGTCTGTAAATACGCTAAACAGACAACAATGAACATGGCATCAATCAACGTCTGCTATTAATACTATTTAGTGTTCGGTAGTAAAGACCAGTAAAGTGCTTACAACCAAGATCGCCTCCACCCGTAAGTCGTTAAATAATGTAAAACTTGCAGAGTAACATAACATTACGGCTACTGAGCATTTTGTTTTATGTAGAGTAGAACGCAGAAGAAATGGAAATTAAGCGAACATAATAAAATGACACATTTAGCGATCAAAACATTTAAGCTCAAGCCTTATTAATACTCTTTAACAACAAGTGTTTTAGCTTATGAGGCGAAATTTTTGGCAGAATAGGCTATTGCTTCAAAGAAAATACTCAATATTTTGACCGGTCAAAAACGAGACATGACCGAGCAAAAATTGATTTGGCCGGTCAACATGACCGGTCAGTCTCCAAAAATTATTTTGAGCCCTGAAGGCACACGCATCTGGGAGCATTGCAACCCCCCTAGTCTTTCTCGAAGTCCTCCGACGCGCGGTTTAGGTACTTTGTCACTCGGGGTCGCTTCGCGACGCTTTTCGGCTCGCTTCACTCGCCAATAGAGCGAACCTTTCCGCCGCCTCTAACTTTGTAAGAGTTTAAAGAAAATGTGCAAGTCTTTTGTAAGAGAACATTATAAAAAGTGCACTGGTAAACCAAATTACGAGCCAGTATTCGGGTAAATAAGGCGAAGGACAATTTTTAAGTTTTCTATGCATATGCGGCGTACAGAGCTTAACTTTTCAGTGGCTCCGCTGTCTTAACTTTTGGCTCGAAATTGCAAACGTTAAGGATTTAAGCAATCTGAGACGTTTGCAAGCGAAAGTTTTGGCGGGAACAGCGCGCGCGGCGCGTGTGACCACTGAACATGTGGTCCCATTCATAAATTTACAAGTAGGTAAAAGGGGAACTGCGAGAGTAGAGTGGCTTGCACAGGAACACAACACAATGGCCATCGGCTCGCTAGATCAAGGGTAGTACTGAACGTTGAGTTCTTTTATGTCATTTAAATATAGGAAAGCCTGTTAAAATGCCGTCGTCTTTCCTTTTTAGGCAGACAAGGTAGATGCACAGCTTCATACCATGTTAATCAAAGTGGAACCTCAGGTAGGAAGAAATAAGTAACTTATCATAGATATAAAATTATTATAGATGCGATTGAAAATTTAACCTGAAATTTAGGTTCTATCTCTGGTCGTATACTACTGAGAGGACGTTTGAATGACATGGCTTAAAACCGGGCAGTGATTTTCAATGCTTGTTTTTGTTTTGTTTTTGTTTTTTAAACGTTCGCATCATCATTTGTTGTTATGAGTGAATTTAGCGAAGACTGATAATTAAAATTCACCTGATCACACGCTTGCGCAGAATTTAGAATCTCAAACACAAGTTGTATCATAAACATGAAAATAAACTCTTTCTGTTTTTTTTTTTTTTTCAAATGAAAAGGTAACTAAGTGCAAGCTCTGATTTTGTCTTCTTGTTCCCTTTTATGCAGCGTCAGCACTTTGCGTGTTTTGGTTCGTGGGTATTGTACCACACTCTGAACATCATGATTCAATATCTGTTGTCTGGTTTTGAACTGGAGCTGTACAGTCCACACGAATATCACTACGTGTTTTGGTAAGGCGTCCACCTTATAGCTCAGGGTCATTCGGTCATGGGAAGGGAGGGTAGGGTTGGCTTAGCCACAAGTTGCCCAGGAACATCTCGGCAACTTTTCATCTTTCGTGCAACTTTTTTCCTTGCAAGCAACCTTTATGTCGGGACTTTAAATCGAACGTTTATTGTGTCTTTTTATTTGTTGAACATTGCGTGACTTTTCACGTGATCACTGTAATCTTACTTTCCAAATATGGTTCGAGTCATACGAGAACACGTGTCGTTGTAAAAAGATGTGAAGCGAAGACGCGAAGATGTGAAATAGATGTGAGATAGATGCGAAGTAGAAGTGTTGTAAACGAGTGTTTTTTGAGGCGGAATCACGATTAAAGTTCGTTGTGTTTCAGTTAGTGGTTATCGTATACAGTCCTCAACACTCTATGCTTTTTTTGCAATTTCGAGCGATTTTTTGCAATTTCTAGTCCAAAGATTTCCGAAGATTGTCCGAGTGTTGTTCGAAGGCCGTACGAACGTCTCCGAGTATTTTCCGACCATTTCCAAAGATAAACGAAATTTGCCGAAGACTTCCGAGGAAGTTCCGAAGATGCTTCAACTTTCGGAACAATAGACATTTACACTCGTCAGCAAACATGACGTCATCGGTATCTTCACAATTGTTCTTTAGTAAAAAAAATCCTTGTAATTCAACAAATTTTGCGTTAAAATTTTAACTTCATAGGAAAATGTGCATATATTTAGAGCAACTTTCGACCAACTTTTTGGATTTTTCGAGCAACTTGTGACTAAGCCTGGGGCAGGGTATTGATCAACTGGTCAACATGTTAAGTGGCCACCTAGAATCGGAAAATTCCCAATCTCAACCTAAAGTTCAGGGTATAAATGGGGCATTGTATAGATAAAGGTGCTGGAAAGCAAGTTTTTTTCTTCTGCAGATTTTTTTCTGGCGTTTACCTTAAAAGTGTTCGAATTTTAGAACTGAAATAATTTTAGAGATATGTAGGTCAAGTTACCCCGAATTCAAAAAGTTCTCGTTGAAAAGAAGTCGGCCTAGTTTAATATATGCATTCACTTTCTTTGCTTATCTTAGGTACCTGGACTTTCTGTTTGGTTGGCACATGACGTGCCTCAACCGCGCTGAGAAGTTACTGCAGGCTCAAGAAACCGCTTTAGGTAATTGATGTCTCTGTCTGTCTGTCTGACTGTTTGTCTGTCTGTCTGTCTGACTGTCTGTCTGTCTGTCTGTCGGTCTGTCGGTCTGTCTGTCTGCAACTAACCTGACCACACGCTGAATCTCGTGTTAATTTTGCGCATAACATTGCTTATGCGACTTCAAGTGCTAATAAAGATGAAATGCCTTGGCTGTTGTGGTTCACTAGCTTCGAGAGAAAAAGTCTAAAAATAGGTTGAAATTAGGTTACCACGGCACGCACTGTGGCAGACATCGCATTGAAAACGTTGCGCGCGATGATGCAGACTAGACGTAGAACGGCACAATTGGAGTAAGGATTGCTGCGTGCTTCACTTTTATAATGTTGTGCGCAACTACACGCAGCGATTTGTTTTGTGTTGTTGTTGTTGTTGTGTGGTTTGTTTTATAATGTGATTTTTCTTACAGAGCAAAAAAGTGGTCGAAGTGGAAAGAAAAACAAAAAGAAAAAGAAAGGTGAGAAAAAGCAACAAACTGGTGAATAGTGTGCAAGAACATACAATTTCGCAATTCAAGACTGTGTTCTTGCGGCGTGTTTGGGTTACAGAAAAACATATCAACTCGCCCGACCGGCCAAATCGTTTTGCTTTTGTCGGATTTGCCTGAGCCCACGAATTTCATGAGAAACGTTACCAAGCAACGTGATGTAATCATGACGACGAGTTCACGTAACGGTTGTCTGAGTGCTCATGCTGTTTTCTGATTGGACAAAAAGAATCGAAAATTCTTCGGGTGCTGGACGAAGATTTGTCATAAACAACTCTTGTTCATGCAACTGTGGGTAGTAAAAGGCTGAAAAGTCTTCTTTAATGTGACGTTGAGTTCTTTGTTTCTTGATAGCGAGTGAAAAAGCCATTCAGGAGCACCAAGGGATGTGGCACTTGTATCAAGGAATGAGGCATTTATGTCAAGGATACCTCAGGGTAACAACGCAGTAATACTTCCTATTTCCATTTGGTATATTGAGCAAAAGATCTTTTCGTTATAAAATCCGCCACTTTGAAAATGGAGCAAACGTTTCGCGAAATGCAGAGTCTCTATGGGAATTTCAAAAATTTGTCAAATGACTTTGAATTCATAGAATTTAATTTCTTGGTCATTTATGAATCGTGAACTTGAGATATTAGGTTAATAACTCTACCTGGGCCTGAGTAGGAACCCTGAAATCACGGGTTTTTTTCGCGTTTTCCATACATTTGTCAGCAAAACGGCGCCGTCGTTTACCGGGAAATGCATAGACAAATGTATTGAAAACTAAGAACGCAACTGCAGGTGTCCCACTTAATGGGTAAATAATATTTTACTTAATATCTTCAGTTTACAATTCATAAATAACCAATTTTCGTAAAGGTATTTGAAATTAAAATCCTTGAATTTCCCACGCAAACTTGCGGCTAATTTGCCTCATTTTCAAAATGGCGGATTTACCGATTAAACGTCCGTTGTTTATTCGTTTCCAGACTGATTAGATGCGTTAGTTGCATGCGAGTGGTGCAGAAATGGTCTTGAGAATCTTCCTAGTAACATCAACATCTAATGGGGTGTTTGACGCGGTAGCACAAAGAATAAAGTGATGCCGTGGCTTTTACACGAGTAAGAAGTAAAAACTCTGTCACTGACTTGTAATACTTTTATTGTGTCAGGCCATTGAAGGGTTTGAACTGCAAAACAAGACGAGGAAACCTGCGGATAAGTTTGGATCCGAACAGGTATGGACCAATCTGTGCTGTAGTTATTACTTTTTGCGAGAAAATGATCTTACATGACTTTCACTGTGGGACGGACAAGCCTTTGGTTACCCAAGGCTCAGTTGCAGCCGTCTTTTGGGATATCACGTAACACTCCCCCCAATACAAGACAAGCCTTGCGTAACATCCCCCCCCCCCCCTCCCAAAAAAAAAAGACTGCGAAGGAGGCTCTTACGCTGTAGACCAGAACAATGTCGCGAAAATAAAAGTGCTGCTGATGTAGAGCGCTGTATTCAGTTTATATTTTAGTCGTCAGAGCTAAGAGAATGAATGTTGCGACCCTTTGAAAAAATGCTAACGATGATTTCCTAAACATTTCTTATTACAGCTGCGATTTGAGCGGCGTTTTCTGCCATTCCAAGCCGTGGACACGCCTCAACCCATGTACTACCCTCATTACAAGGAATACAGTAACATGTCCAAGATGAACGTGTCACAGGTCAGAACTGAATACAAATGGCGTTAATTTATGCTAGGTTGGAGGGGAAAACCCCCTTCTCTCTAGTGTTGGGGTCAATGTATTTGATTCGTAAGGACCGAGCGACAAATTGACACTTACACGAGAACTTTTGTTTAGCACGGACCAATTACGAGCACGACGGAAATCTCCATATCTACTATTGCATTGCATAAGCGGAATTGTTTTGTGATTTTTTTTTTTCAGAGCACGGACCTGTTTGTTATGGCGTCAAATTCCTTTCAGCAGGCGAAATCCATCTTTGAAGTAGTAAACAATGTACATACCGAGGTGAGTCGCGTAAAACGTAATTACAGTCAACTCTCTCTAAGACTGACACCTTCGGGACCGGCCCCAACTGTCCGTCTGAAAGAGGTGTCCGCCTTATAGAGAGTCGAGGTATTAAAAGTGACACCAGTAATTCTGAGTTGATAAAGCTGGGCCTATGCACAAATGCATACGCGTCTGTTTTACGTCTGTTTAAGGTGGCTCCATATAGTTTCATTACCGCGCGCGTGCTGCTAGTGCAAGCTTGTCGGAATCTGCGCGCGCGAGCATGCGCAACACCGTAACATGAAGAGTTTCTATTTTGCTGACGTCACGAAAACTGAGCGATTTAGGGCGATCTAAAGACGCATATTGCGCGCGTGCCAAACAGTGAATGTTTTTGAAAATTGGCACATGGGTAGGATTTTTCTGTTTTCGCCCATATGAAAAATTCATCAAATTTTATACATACATTAATGAAGTGGGCGTAAAAAACGAAAATTGCAAAAACCACCGAAAATTATGCACAAATTGTCTTATGGCTTTATCAGTAGAAACTCTTTTGATGTTTACTTCGTTATACCAAAAAGGGGGAAAATTCACCGTGTAGAAAGCTAGAAAAATCGTCTTGAAGTAAGGTTGCGTCACAAAACAGGCTTAGCATCTCTGTCGCTAGTTGCCATAGCAACGAGATTAAGGTACTGAAAGAGTCTTTCTCAGATAGATTAAAGCTACAGATACTTGATTGTAGGCATTATAACAAGTGTCATACGAAGAATATTTGCAAAAACAGAAGTAAGCTCAAATGCAAATGTAATTGCATCGACTTGCAGATTACTATAATGAGCCACCTTAACTTAAAGTCGCTTTCTCCTCATTTGAATTTTGACTCTCCCTTTGGGCTCGTAAAAATATACAGCTATACTGCACACTAAATTGTTTAATAACTTTTATCGGCAGGTTGCTTTGTTGCTCAAAGTGACAAAGACAAATCTGGTCGTCACCAAACTTGCCGCTGGAGGTCACAAACGCGATTCCAAGGTACGTTTTAAACAGCTAAAATAAAACCAACTCTATTTATGCGAGTTCGTGTTTGAAGCTCTGCAAAATGTGCGGTCGTTTATGTGAAACAAATATTTCATAGTTAAAAACAATCCCAACTGGCAGGAGAGTAATCCGTGATGATGTCACAAGTCAGCCATCGTGAATTTCACGTAAAAGTTCGTCAGGTTATATTAAGGTAGTAGAACTGCTATAAACATGTCCAATTTGAAAATTAATAACTCAAACATTAAATCATTTTTCAAAATAAAAGTTACATAGGCTTATTAAACAAGACCTGGACATTCAGGAAAATGATATACGAGGTGTCAATTTTCACACCTTAGGTGTGAATTCGCGGTTAAATCGCAGGCTCATAAAATTAAAGATTGCCGATTTACGGCTTTCCTTTAAAAGATACAGAGATAATTTCAACTGGAGCCGATTTATGATAGAAACGTTTAATTACCTACAAATACCCGGAGTATGCCAGCATTTACTTCTGGAGATAGAGCATTCTAGTTATTTTTATGTGTGCCTCAACTTTGAACAGCCATAATTTTGTGAAAAATGTCTGGGCCGCTCCGGGTATTCACACACAGCTTCCTCGACATTACACAAATAAACAGGGCAAATTTCACCGAGATCTGACAATTCTACACCTTTAAATTGCAAGTACCTTTCGAGGCGGTCTGTTACAGCGGCGAAATTAGCGAATGTAAGCAGCGAAATGTGCGTTCGACGCTCTGTTTTTTTCGACGCCATATTGAATTCTCAGAGGTAGACCGCTGTTCATTGTGTTTAAGGCCGCATTGTTACGATTGCTACACGAACAAGCACGAAAAAATACGGATTTTTCCGATTACTGTCGGAGAAAACATGGCGGCGTAAACAAATATGATACACATAGCAACGCCAAATTTCGCAATTGCGTTACGGAACTCATGCTGCGTCTTCTCTGGGCTCTGCGAGGGTCGGATATCAAGACAGCTTCTTTGTGAGCTTTAGAAGGCTTAAAAAGAGGCATAGATTTAGTCGATACTTTCGAATTATATTTGAAGATGAAATACGAAAGAATTTTGCCGTCTTTTACTAAAATTTCGCTCGAACTGCGTAGATACGATCGCATGTTGTAAAGCCGATTCATGTAATATTGCTGTCAACGCGAGGTCATATCGACTCGGATGGCAGAGCGCTAATCATTAACATCGCAAAATGGCGCTTATAGCAACCAAATTTCGCCTTTTTTTTCTCCACTTCTAAGCTAAAAGAAGCCCCCATCTCTTGTATTTGTGTTAACTTTATTAATATCTTTGAAAAGAGCGAGTTTTTAGGTATGGTTTATTTTTGACCTTATAGCAGTTCTAATACCTTAATAATTAATCAATTCACTAAGTGTTGTTCACTAACCCATCAACAAAGCAACAATTTTTTTAAATTCCAAGACGAGATCTCATATAATGTTTGTCATGTCTAGCTAATGAAAAGGGCACAAAAACATGCATTGTAGTCAGCTTCAAGTTTATCTAAAACGTTTCTAAGTCGAAAGAAAGTGATGTAATTGATCATACAAGAGTCCATGTTAGTAATCTTTTATTCTGGTTTTCATCCTAGAATCCTCCAGAGTTTGACTTCCAGTCCCACCGAGCATTTCCAATCATTAAGCTTAAGTAAAACTGGAGCTGAAAGGCAAATTGTCATCGTAACCTTACACATGGTTGTACGACTCTCGAATTCGTGGCATTACATTCATTCTCTGCACCCATGTTCTGTACTGTAAAACTCAGTGGAACGTTATGAGGAATTGAAGATTTTACAGAAAGAACTGCCACTGACTTTCATTCCCCCACTCAACAAAGGAGAACTGAGGAATGTATTGCCCGTTAATAATGACGTGTAAAAAATAAAATCTATTTAATATCTCTTTGACTGTCTCTGTCCTTTTACCTACGTCTCCGTCAGTCAGCCAGTCAGTCAGTCAGTCAGTCAGTCAGTCAATCTGTCAGTCAGTCAATCTGTCAGTAAGTCAGTCAATCTGTCAGTAGGTCAGTCAATCTGTCAGTCAGTCAGTCAGTCCGTCAGTCAGTCAGTCAGTCAGTCAGTCAGTCAGTCAGTGCAGTCAGCCAGTCAGTCAGTCAGTCAGTCAGTCAGTCAGTCAGTCAGTCAGTCAGTCAGTCAGTCAGTGCAGTCAGTCAGTCAGTCAGTCAGTCAGTCAGTCAGTCAGTCAGTCAGTCTGTCAGTAAGTCAGTCAGCCCGTCCGTCAGTCAGTCAGCCCGCCCGTCTGTCAGTCATTCAGTCGGGTCAGTTTGCTACCTAACAATATATTTTCGTGCAATGACTGATAATTGGCGATACAAATTGCGCGCGTTCGTTCAACTTCTAGTGATAAATTACGATTATGCGCACCAACCACCATTCCCAATAGGTGTGTTTCATTTGAGCAACAAATCTGTTTCGTCTGAAAAATTGTTTGCTAGTTTTCGTTCGTAATAAGTCAGTTTATATCTGAAGGTTCCCTTCCTTCATCTTTTTAAGACCAATCGTGAACCAATATACAATAATTCTATTTACAACTGGAAAGACGG